>NC_140964.1:136406196-136526196 GCF_056783735.1 Eptatretus burgeri
TGAGGGTTTACTGTGTACATACATGCACATGCAACATCTTGCAATGATTTACAAGGAACTTCAATGCAAGAGGCCACCATTAGGCCCATCAAGTCTGCGTAAGCATGCCAATATGTAAGATACCCTCCCCCATCCCAAACCCCACTCCGACTCGGTAACTATCGACCTCAATTTTAAAACTATCCACTTTTCCCATTGTCACTACTTTTCCAGGGAGATTGTTCATGCATTTCCTACTCTCGAAAGGCAGTTTTTGCCAAGTTGCCGAGACAGTTTTTCCTTGGCTCGTGGACATAGTCCTGGACAAGTCGCCACTCCGATGTAGTATACTGAATGGCTCGTTCTTCCCAGTGAGCTGGTACTCATTTTGCCGATGTTGCATCGATGACAAGCTGAGTCAACTCACCTGGTGTTATTTTAATGGCATGACAGGGGCTCAAACTCAGGACGATAATCTGTTAATCCAGCCACCTTTTCCAATAATCCAACACCAGGCTTGTATTTCAAAGTCTCAATGATTCAAAATTCAGGATCACTGCACTCACCTCCACTCATTCATTCCTCTTTTGTTCCCACCTGTGGAACCAACTTCCACATTCTTTTCAATCTCATCCTTCCCTCCAGGTCTTTGTTTGCCACCATCTCAAATTATCCCCCATCTAAAACCATCCTCTCCTCTACCCCCATTGACCCTCCCCAAGCACCACCTCTTTTCAAATATCTAGTTTTTCCTTCCGGAGAGTTTGCCTCTATATCTATCCTGTCCACCCTATTCATCCTCCTTTACCCCTCATTCCTTCCCACACCCATTATTTGTCCAAGTCTCCCTCTATTTTGTCCTTCAACCCCACTATTGATACCCCGCCCTCCCCCTGTTCCTTTTGTTCTGATGCATCGTGATCCCTTCAGTGTTCTCGCTCAAGCACGAGCCTGAACTCTGCTGGCAAACAACAACAACAACAAAAAAACTGAGCTTCACCAACAAAATTCCTCAAACATGCAGTAAATGTTTACAAATATTCATGACTTCCTCAACCTTGTAATGAAAGTTGAAGGATTTTAAAGGAAATGGAGAATATATAATATGATTGTCTTGGACAACTCTGCTAATCTTAGATAACAATGGAAAGATAGATGGAAAATGTGACCAGGCGTAGTTACATATTTACATACTTAATAACTTTGTGTCTGTCGTCAAAAAGTTGACTGTCCAAGAAAACTGCAGTCATGTACTTGGAATTTTTTTTTTATTGTGACCTTTGATGACATTTGACTGAACTGTGGGGTGAAGGATCAAGAGAAGGTTATAACACCAAATGGTATGCTTTGTTGCGCACATATGTCACATTCCACTCTGCGTTAACACAGAACAAAGGTATTCTGAACAGCTGCAACGGCCAAAAAAAAAACAACTCGAAGGGATTAGATTTTAAAGGAATATGCAGACAGATTGGCATCATAGTCTGAGAACTTGTCTGCTGATAATGTGACCCAAAGTTTGAATCCAGTTTACCATAATGATTTGTGGAATTCTTATCAGAGTGTGTTAGAAATCACCAATAAAATCGAATAAGTGAACAAGTTACTAGCAAGGCAAATCACGACAAGGAAGGTTTCAAATCACGTGTGCGGACTCACCGAAAATGTCTTGCCACTTGTACTGCTTGGAGCATCTGTCACCCCCACTGACGAGTGTGATAGCCGAGCAGGGGAGAGAGAGACAGGGCGAGCTGGGACGGCCCTCCGGCTTGGGGATACTGATGGAGACAACTTGGTAGGGGAATGACTGCCAGGAGATGAAATTGGTGATTGGGACTTGCGAACTTTGATTCTTTCTGGTGATGGAGAGAATGTGCGCACAGGTGAGCGGGATGTGTAATAACGGCGCTTCGACAATAAATCCCGACTAAAGGTATTGCCACTGTAGTAATCAAACCATCGACACTCATCCCGGCCTCTGTGCTGTGCCGCAGACGTAATAGTCTCATCGGTTTTCCAGCCGTGTCGGCTGTGCCCCGGTGGAGGTTTACTGCTCACTTTGTCATCAGAGCCAGAAACACAGAGAGTGACTGCTGCATATGCCTCCCCAAGAGAGTTCCACGCTCGACAGGTGTACGTGCCACTATCGCTGGAACGGAGCTCGCAAATAGTCAGCCGAAAAGTGTCCCCATCATCTGAGATTCGGAAGCGACCACCTGACCGAAGCTGATCTTGATCCTTCTCCCAGGAGACCGAGGGTGCAGGGCTTCCAGCAATGCGACAGCTTAAAGTAGCGTCCTTACCAAGAGCGATGGTGTAAGCTTTGGGTCGTGACAAGAAACGAGGAGCACCGACTGAATGTGTATCACTCATTGTTCTTTGTGCTACGGGTGTGGGACGGCACAATAATTATAGTGTGCGGTGATACTGATCATTTTAAAAATCATGTTATTACCACTGATGAGCATTTCCTTTTGGAGCAAACAGTTGCTTAACATTACAATTGGTCATGAAAAACACATTTCTTCATCGGAAATTGGATTGCATCGTAACACAGTCAAGAATTTCACAAAATAATGAAACAACAACAACAACACAGTCAAGATTCTCAGAGGCAATACATAAGTGAGTTTTTGGTGGATACCTGTACCTGGAAAGACATTGGTTTTTTGGGAAATTGAGCTTGATTGTGCTGTCACAACACAAACAATAACTTGATCCAAAAATGGGCTTAATTCACAATATTAATTGCATTCCTTCCATGAGTTAGATCGAATTTAACATCAACATGTTATTAAAACTAATCTTGCATAAAAATTCATTATTATACTAATCTTGCAGTTATGATTATTAAGATAATTAAACATTGTGAACATTCAATGTCAATTTTGCTTTCATGCATTCGCTCACAAACACCAAAGTGAATTTCCATGTGAAAAGGAACAAGGTCGAGTGGGGCTGAGTGTGAGTGTGAGAGTACCCTTCATGAGTTGCATTCGATGATAATCCCACCTTGAGCTGAGATCGAGTTTCATGTTCTTTAAAAAGATATAGAACAGATTTGTTTCATCACACACTCAGCTTGCAAGTGCATTTTCAGGGTAAGGCAAGCTAAAGGTGCACTTGATGTGCACCCACCGATTCTGAGAAGGTTTCCTGGCCTGTTAGTCTCATTACTGCACTCAGGTGGAATTCTCGAGCCGGTCGGGTGATACACTGACAGGTACCATGCGCCCAATAACCACAATTAGCAATCCGAGCGGAGATGTGCAGGTACGTTTTTTGTACTGGGTACTAATTACCACAAACCAATCGGTCCGGTAATGGACATTATGAGCAAATGTAACTTGTGATGAGAGCACACGAATCACTCTGAAACCTCGCGATTTTATAATGATGTATTCACAGGCAAAAAGGTTCGGAATACAGGGAAGCAATACAGGAACTTAAGGTACAGCCATACGTGTCCCCGAGTCGGTATGAACAGTCCTTGCTTATCTATGCATTTCCTTAAAGGCATCATACACACCACAGAAGAAAGGACCAGCAGAACAACAAGACTGAAATACCAAAGACGATGCACGACAGGATTCAACAAGTCCCAAGTGGAGCGATAGCTGTGGCAGGAAACACAGTTATAAAATACATATATACACATATACATCTATATATAAACATACATACATACATAAAACATACATACATATATACATCTATATATAAACATATACAAACATATACATACATACATATATATATATATACACACACACATATACTCGTAAAGGTGCCCGTCTTCGACAGGCGTCACTGGCAACATATGGTAAAAAGACAGATAGCATGAATGTATTTTAAACAATGTATGATATATCATTTTTATCCATTGATTTAAGAGGATGTTCAATATCACTGTTCGGACCAAGGCTCGGGCTTGGACTTGGGGGATGATTGCAACAGAATTTTCATCAGAGGAGTGACTTGAGGAGTCTTCATATTCCTTGTTATTATTGGCATCTGCCATCACGATCGAACTCTGACTTGTGAGACGGTTGAAAAAGTACTTTTACGGAGCGGTAGACTCAAGGCTCACTGAAGCACTGAAGGCTCGAAGGCTATTTCTGCCGGTTCAAATTTCAAGGATCAAGCGGCCATTGTTGTTCAATTCAAGTTGGGTTGCCAGATTTTTACGTGCACGTGCACATAATCCCGCACCCAACCGGAAATCCCGGTATCCGCAATCCCGGTGCTCAATCCCGCACCAACCCAGAAAAGACCCAAGTACACTGTCAGTTCTCACCTCCAGACTAAAACGATGATCATGATTTTGGGTTTAACCGTAACTGACCAGGCGATACTTTGTTGGCAGTTGGTCCGGCTGGGCAGCGGGTATCGGTCGATGAAAATTTCAAAACGGCAACCATGTATAAAAAAAGCAAAGAAATACTTTGTACTTCATCAGAAAGCCATGGTTTTGTGAAGAAACTATGGCACATGGAAAGTGCAAATTCGTCAGGTATGAACTCAACTGTTTTCTCCCCAAATGGAGCGTGATTCTATGAGCCGAACTCATCTTAGTGGTCCTCGAAAAAAATGGGAAACATTTTTATTTCTTTTTTGTGCAATAATTCCTCCCATTTTGCAAATGGAGTTTTTGAACTGTTTAACTACCATAATCATCAAAACGAATTTTGAGGGGCCTCTTCAGGAAGACAATTATATCATTACTATATCTGTCAAAGCTTGTTTCATTTCATGCAGTTACAAAAATCTGAATATATATATAGAAATATATATTTAGTACATATAAATATATACATACATATATATATATATATATATATATATATATATATATATATATATATATATATATACACACACATATATATATATATATATATATATATATATATACACATATATATACATATATATATATATATATATATATATATATATATATATATATATATATATATATATATATATATATATATATATATTGTTGTGGTTACCAAATTCGCAAACCACCATTCAGGTCCCTTAGGTGAGGTATTTCGGTAAGTACATGTGTAGTTAGGCCCAAACCCGTTGTCTAGTGGGAATACATGTCATTTATGCGTGCTGCGACTCTTCAGGATAGCCGTTTTTCTTTTACTATCTTTAATTTGGACCAACCGCCATGATTACCACCACAATCACAACATCAACCACCAACCACAACGCCGCTTCACCACAACCGCCACGACCTTCACGTCACACCTCGCAACTGTAGCATTGCCACCGTTCTTGCCCCGCTGTGGGTACCGGTGTTGGACTCGTGCAGGGCGCGCGCCGAATAGCGTGTACAAAATCACGGATTTTGTGCTTCAAAAACGGATCAAAAACGACACACGCCCACTTTTTGCCGTCCAATCGGTGAGCGAGGGGCGATTTGGCCCCGCCTCCAGGACGATCGATATATGCAAATTTGTGGATCAAAAAGCCTTCACGCCCACTTTTTCTCGGGCCAATGGGGAGCGAGGTGAAAGGTCAAAGGGAGGGGGTCAAAGGCGAAGCTACGGGGGGATAAAAGGACCGTGTTCGTCAGTCAGGAGGTCGAGAGTCGGAGAGTCCAGAGGCGGAGAGTAGGAGAGTCGAGAAGAGGAGAGTCCAAAGAAGAGTCCAAAGAAGAGTGGAGAGTCGGAGAGTCCAGAGTCAAGAGTCGGAGAGTCCAGAGGCGGAGAAGTGGAGAGTCGGAGAGTCCAGAGGCGGAGAGTAGGAGAGTCGGAAGCAGAGGGTCAAGACTTCGCGGGCGGTGGAGCTGCTCGTCGTGTGCGTTGGAGTCGGAACGGAGGGGACGAGCTGTGGAAAGGCGGCGACACCAGACGAGGGGGTGCTCGCGTCGTGCAGGAAGCTGCACCCGAGGGAGGCCGACAGCGCGACCTGGCCGAGGTGGAGACGCTCGTCGCACATAATAAAGATCCTCTATACCCCGAGCATCAGCAACCCCCTCCTGTTTCCCCCCCGCGCTGAGATAGTGCGACCAAGGGGGCCCCTTTCCCACCCCCTACCAGACACCCTCCGCGAGGCCCGCGGGGTTGGGGCGCCATCGCCGCTCCGCGTCTCATCATCAGACGGGTAGGCGCGACCCGGTCTCGGCCTCAGGCCCGCCTCATCCTTGAGGGTATTCTTTCCTTGGTTTTGGGTATGTGTTGTCGGCGCCGTCTGTGAAGTAGAATTTTATAAGTGTTGCCGTGTGCTCGGTAGTCGGTATTAGCTCTGCATTGTGTTTTCGCTTTTATATTTGCTTTTTGTGTAAATGGAATTGTGTTTTTTCTGTGTGCTTTTGGTGGAATTGTATATGTGTGCTTCCCGTGTGCCGCGAATAAATGTGCTTTGTGTTGAACTGTTTCCCACTTCGCTTCGTCATTTCTCCCATTGAATCCTCATCTTGCTTCACGTAAAGGGTTGGTAGTGGGCTGAATACGCCCGATAATTAATCGAACCGTCGAGGTCGACGATAACACCGCTCGGTTATTCTGATAGTACGGAACGGGTCGCTTAAGTGGCCCGTGTCCGAAGTCGACCTGCGGCGAGGTGCGATCGCCCGGTCTACCCTCCGCGTGGGTACTTAGGTAGGTCGAATTTGGCGAGCAACCCTATCCCACGCGGGGGCTGATTGGCTCGATCGCGGTGAGACCGAAAGGTCCACCCGTGACTGGTTCCCGGCGTTAGTCCGAGAGGGTCACGACTGGATTGTCCGTCCGGTGGGCGACGTGCCGCGATTCGAGTTACGTGGCCGTCGCATGCCGGCGGGCGCGAAATCCGCAACACTGGTGTCAGGAGTGGGATACAAATTCATCGCCCTCCTCACGGCACTGGTATCGGAGAACAGGAAAACAGGCTCTCCTGTCTCCGGCTAAATTCACGGGAATCGGTCCAGGGGTGAGAGAAGCGACCCCCGATTCCCTCCAAATTACGAGCGAGTTAAATTAACCCTTCACGAGAAGCAAGATGGCGTCTCAAGGCGAGCGGGAGCCGGGGGTATTAGAAATGTATATGTGTAGTAATGTAGGATCCATGGTCCAGGATGGAATCCCCGAGCAGGAAATGTTGATTGTGCAGGAACACGGACTCGCCCAACTGAACCCAGGGCCCGAGGTGGGTGCGGCAGCGGCCGCGGTGTATGACACCCCCCCCCTCTCCACCAAGACCCTTCCCCAACCCCTGCCGAAACGGCTCACTCAAGCGCACCCGACATGGCCCAGCTATTCACCATGCTGGCACAAATGAAAACTGAATTTATAAACGAAATAAAAAGCATGAGCAAGCAAATGAAGGAAGAAACGAAAAAGCTGCGGGGTGAGACGCAGAACATGGGCCGATGCCTGCAGGCGGGCATGAAGGCCGTGACAAAGGAAATAATAGTTGAGACAAGGGAGGTAAAGGGTGAAGAGTTGGCAGAGACACGGGAGATAGAAAAAATAGAGGAAAGACTACACGAGGAAGACGGGGTAAGTGACGCACACACACACACGGAGGTAGTGGAGGATAATGGGGGTGAGCTGGCGGACTGGGTAGAGACCCAGTGCGAACACCTGGATGGACTCCTCCAGGAACGAGGGGAGGGAGTATGCCCCCTTGAGGTGAGTCACGACCAGGTGAGTTCGGTCGTGCTTCGCGAGGTTGAGGGGACGGGTGCTGTGAACGGGTGCACGGAGAGCTTGGGGGGTATAGAGGCCCCGGAGACCCTTGTGGGGACACAAATCCCCAGTGTGGTTGTCCCTGTGTGTGTGGTGCAAGGTGTGAGTGCGTCCCCGTGTGTGGAAGCGACCCCGTGTGTGAGTGGTGTGGTGGCGATGGTGCCGGAGTGCGTGCTTCCCAGCACGCCGTGTGTGGATGAGGCACCGCGGGTTAGTGCCCCCGCGTGTGTGGATGAAACGGCCAGTGTGAGTGAGGCACCGCGGGTTAGTGCCCCCGCGTGTGTGGATGAAACGGCCAGTGTGAGTGAGGCACCGCGGGTTAGTGCCCCCGCGTGTGTGGATGAGGCACGGAGTGTGGATGAGGCACCGCGGGTGAGTGCCCCCGCATGCGTGAGTGAACGGCCGTGTGCAAGGTCGTTGTGTGCAAGGGAGACCGTGTGTGTGAGAGAGCGGTATGTGAGGGAGATGTCGGTTGGCATGCGGGAGCACGCAGCCGCGTCTCCCGGTGTGAATGTGATGGAGTGGACTGTGTGCGTCGTAACACGCAGGTATGCGTGTGTGGAATGGAGACGGAGACGGCGACAGAGGAGAGAAAGCCGAGTAGCGGCTGTAGTTGTTTCGGGGACCGTGCCGGGTTCACCCAGCAGTGAGCACGCGGTCCGTGCTGTGCAACGCACGAGACCACCACGTGCTCGCTTGCGAGAGTGAAGTCCCGGTCCGGAAACGCACGCGGTGGATTTGCCGATCCCGCGGACGGACAAAGTTTAGGCAGGTAAATGGATTTGGACCGGACGGGTTCTCCACGCGATCGTGTGTGTTAAGCTCCAACGGGCAAAGCACATGTGTTCGCGTGGGGAACCCCTCGAGACGTGGGGCTTGTGTTTTTTTTTTATGCGCACGGTGACGTCATGGCTGCACGTGGGGTTGGAATCCGGCAGGAGGGGTATCTCTGCCGGATGGTCCCATCCAAGGAGGGACGAGGAACACGTGCAGCTGCATGACGTCACGGGCAGGTGCAAAGTGCGCGAGCTCTGAGTTGCCGCGCTGGCGCTGCGCATGTAAAGAAAAAAAAAAAAAAAAAAGAACAAGCCTCACTTTCGGGTACACAGGATTCCTGGGCAAGGGGTGGAAGACCCCCTTGACCTGGGCACAGGATGGAAACTAGTTAGGGGGAAGGGTTAGCTTAGCTAGACCGACTTCATGGGGCAGGGGTAAGTCCTCATGGAGTCCGTGGAATGGATTAGTTAGAGGGATTGTAGCCAGATTTAGGTTGGGAAATGAAATGATTTATTTGGAGACAGTGACAGACCTGTGAATGTGTAGAGGGGACGTAGTTTAGCTACGTAGTGTTAAATGGACGTGCTATAGTGTAAGGGACGACGTGGGAGCACGAGTTAGTTAGGGGAGGTAGTTAGAAGGATGGCAGAGTTCAGTGGTGTGTGTGTTGAAGAGTTGGTGAGTTGTGAGGTGAGTACTTGTTGAGTGAGTGAGGCCAGCGGGTCTGTGTGAGTGGAGTGAATGGGGAATGCATGGTGCGATGAGTGATTGGGGGGAGGAGTGACTCCCGCCCAAGGGACCCCGGGGTCAGAGTAAAGTGAGTTAGCTGGGTTAGTCAAATTGAAAAATGGAGGTCGTTTTGCTGTTGGTGGGAAAGTAGGCTCGAGACCCATTTGGAGGGGTGCAGGAGCCCTGTTGGCGGGCTTGGGAGCGTGGCTGCGAAAGGTGAGTATCGCTGAGTGGGTACCCCGGGCACCAGGCTAGTCGGCCGCGGTAGGCCATGGGCCCATGGGGGGCCGGGATAGAGTAGTGGGCACGGGTGCGCCTGCTTGGTGCGGGGGCCCGGGGCGCCATTAGCCGCGTGGGCAGTGTTGTGGGCACGGGTGACCCTCGGAAAGGGGCCCGGGAGGCCGGCCTGCCACGTGTGCGTTTCAGGGGAGGTGCCATGGGGGGCACTCCCCGGTGTTAGGGAGCTGGTAGGCTCGGAGGCAGTGTAGTGCCCGGGGGTGCCATAGCGGGAGAATCGGCAGAGGGTCGTGCCTGCCAAAGGGAGCCACGTGTCCCAGCCAGGAGACCGTGTGAGGGCACGGAGAGAAAATTGGGGGGCGAGGCCCGAAATTGTGAGGACACCAATACAGGCGACGGGAATCTGGGTTGTTAGAACCAATAGTTTAAGCGAGAGGCGCTTGTTGAAAGCCCCGGGGTAGTTTAACAGTTAAATGGTTAGGGTAGATTAGGAGATGTACCCCTCCGCACCATCCATCCCCTCGCTGTCGTTGTGGGCCGCTGGACCCACTTTGGGTTAGATCGCCGAACTCTGGGGAGGCCATTCTGAGGCTTCGTTGGGCCTCGACACAGGACGTTAGCTCTCCCTTGTTCCCCTCCGGGAAGGGAACGTAGGGGTTGGGAGTAGGCTAGATAACAGGATAGGTTAGCCGAACAAAGACGATAAAGGGGGTTAGGGGACGATTTATAGAGGGGAAGTAAACATAAAAATAAAAACATAAGTTGGGGCTAAATTGGGGTTTGACAAATTAAGGGAGTGGGTATGTACAGTGACAGGCAAAGGCGATAGGTTGGGAGGGAGACAGGTAGGTAGGTCCGAGCCCGCCCTCCAAGTGGCCAGCACCACCGCACTCCCTCCACCAACCTCCACTGAACGGCAAGAGCTGGCCAACTTCATCGGCTGGCCGTGTTTTGCTTCAAGGCGGAGGCCGGCCAACTTCATCGGCAGCTGTTGTTTTGCTGCAAGGCCTGTGCCATCGGCTGGCCGTGTTTTCTTCAAGGCCTGTGCCGGCCAGTTCATCTGCCGGCTGTGTTTGCCTGCAGCGGCCTTCTTCTGCGGGCTGTGTTTGCCTGCTGCCTTTGCCATGCCATGCCCACTGCCCACGTTCACCAGCCCCCGTTCAATTTTTGCTTTGCCCCCCCCCCCTGTTCGTTTCCATGTGCGCCAGGATCAGAAAGCAACAGTTTGCAAGCTGCAAGAACTGCCCTGTTGGCAGCTACAACACGGGCCTGCAGTGGCGGCCCGTGCACCGTGTTTGCGTCCATCCATTCATGCATCCATTCGTTGTGCTCATTGCGTGTGCCACTTGAGCTGGCACGGAGACTGCGTTTGTGCAGCCCATGCACCATTGTGGTTCACTGCGTTCAGTTCAAAAGGGAAGGCCTTGGACTGCGTGTGAGCAGCCAGCCACGTTCCCTGTCACCTGCATTGTTTTGAGCCAGAGACTGCATGCGGGCAGCCTGGCTCCCTGCTAACTGCTTTTCTTTTGCAGAGTTCAATGATCCTGGGCCATGGTTTCGTGTAAAATTTGTAAGTTAAGGTTAAGATGTACTGTAAATATGAGTGCGCCCCCCGGCATGTCTGTCTAGCGCCGGCAATTTTATTTAAGTCGTCCGTGTGAGTGAGTTTGTTTAGATAGTTACGCAGCCCTCAGGTTATTTATTTTGGGGACACGAATACCATGAATGTCGCACTCAGGGATCCGTAGGTAAAATGTACTAGGGAAAACTACACATGATGGCACACGAAAATTTGACGACTCGGGACGAGTCTGTAAGGGAGGGTAGTGTTGTGGTTACCAAATTCGCAAACCACCATTCAGGTCCCTTAGGTGAGGTATTTCGGTAAGTACATGTGTAGTTAGGCCCAAACCCGTTGTCTAGTGGGAATACATGTCATTTATGCGTGCTGCGACTCTTCAGGATAGCCGTTTTTCTTTTACTATCTTTAATTTGGACCAACCGCCATGATTACCACCACAATCACAACATCAACCACCAACCACAACGCCGCTTCACCACAACCGCCACGACCTTCACGTCACACCTCGCAACCGTAGCATTGCCACCGTTCTTGCCCCGCTGTGGGTACCGGTGTTGGACTCGTGCAGGGCGCGCGCCGAACAGCGTGTACAAAATCACGGATTTTGTGCTTCAAAAACGGATCAAAAACGACACACGCCCACTTTTTGCCGTCCAATCGGTGAGCGAAGGCCGACTTGGGCCCGCCTCCAGGACGATCGATATATGCAAATTTGTGGATCAAAAAGCCTTCACGCCCACTTTTTCTCGGGCCAATGGGGAGCGAGGTGAAAGGTCAAAGGGAGGGGGTCAAAGGCGAAGCTACGGGGGGATAAAAGGACCGTGTTCGTCAGTCAGGAGGTCGAGAGTCGGAGAGTCCAGAGGCGGAGAGTAGGAGAGTCGAGAAGAGGAGAGTCCAAAGAAGAGTCCAAAGAAGAGTGGAGAGTCGGAGAGTCCAGAGTCAAGAGTCGGAGAGTCCAGAGGCGGAGAAGTGGAGAGTCGGAGAGTCCAGAGGCGGAGAGTAGGAGAGTCGGAAGCAGAGGGTCAAGACTTCGCGGGCGGTGGAGCTGCTCGTCGTGTGCGTTGGAGTCGGAACGGAGGGACGAGCTGTGGAAAGGCGGCGACACCAGACGAGGGGGTGCTCGCGTCGTGCAGGAAGCTGCACCCGAGGGAGGCCGACAGCGCGACCTGGCCGAGGTGGAGACGCTCGTCGCACATAATAAAGATCCTCTATACCCCGAGCATCAGCAACCCCCTCCTGTTTCCCCCCGCGCTGAGATAGTGCGACCAAGGGGGCCCCTTTCCCACCCCCTACCAGACACCCTCCGCGAGGCCCGCGGGGGTTGGGGCGCCATCGCCGCTCCGCGTCTCATCATCAGACGGGTAGGCGCGACCCGGTCTCGGCCTCAGGCCCGCCTCATCCTTGAGGGTATTCTTTCCTTGGTTTTGGGTATGTGTTGTCGGCGCCGTCTGTGAAGTAGAATTGTATAAGTGTTGCCGTGTGCTCGGTAGTCGGTATTAGCTCTGCATTGTGTTTTCGCTTTTATATTTGCTTTTTGTGTAAATGGAATTGTGTTTTTTCTGTGTGCTTTTGGTGGAATTGTATATGTGTGCTTCCCGTGTGCCGCGAATAAATGTGCTTTGTGTTGAACTGTTTCCCACTTCGCTTCGTCATTTCTCCCATTGAATCCTCATCTTGCTTCACGTAAAGGGTTGGTAGTGGGCTGAATACGCCCGATAATTAATCGAACCGTCGAGGTCGACGATAACACCGCTCGGTTATTCTGATAGTACGGAACGGGTCGCTTAAGTGGCCCGTGTCCGAAGTCGACCTGCGGCGAGGTGCGATCGCCCGGTCTACCCTCCGCGTGGGTACTTAGGTAGGTCGAATTTGGCGAGCAACCCTATCCCACGCGGGGGCTGATTGGCTCGATCGCGGTGAGACCGAAAGGTCCACCCGTGACTGGTTCCCGGCGTTAGTCCGAGAGGGTCACGACTGGATTGTCCGTCCGGTGGGCGACGTGCCGCGATTCGAGTTACGTGGCCGTCGCACGCCGGCGGGCGCGAAATCCGCAACAATATATATATTCAAAGATGAAGATGAGAGCAGCCGGCTTCATCAGGCACAACAGACAAAATCGGTCTGTTGTGCCTGGTGAAGCTGCCAAAATGTTACCCGAGACCAGGTCTGCTCGCATTTTTGCTCAAATTAGTGGAATCGATCTCCTGTTTTTGATTTTTGGTTTGAAGTGCCACCTTCTCAAATAATGCATCATCCCAACTGCCCCAATGTTATAGCAAAAAAAAAAACAAAGTAAATTTATTTATATTTATATATATATATATATATATATATATATATATATATATATATATATATATATATATATATATATATATAAAAACATACAACATTATATTATTAAAATAAAATAGAAAATACATATATATATATATATATATATATATATATATATATATATATATATATATATATATATATATATATATATATATATATATACATATGTATACGAGGTACGTCTTAAAAGTAACGGGACTGACCAGAGAAATTTTATTCCAAAAATATATATTGAAATCACAGCTCGTCCCCTTCAAAATAGTTTCCCTCCAGTCTCACACACTTGTCCATCCTCTTCTGCCACGCTTCGATGCACCCCCGGGAGGCTTCTTCTGGAATCTTCTGGAACTCTATCATCACGGCCCTTTTGATGGCCTCCACATCAGGAAATCGCGTCCCCTTGATCACCCCCTTGAGCTTGGGGAATAGGAACAAATCATAAGGGGCCAAGTCTGGCAAATACGGGGGTCACTCCAGAGTTGGCACGTTCCTCTCCGCCAGAAACTGTCGGATACTCAGGGCACTGTGAGCAGGGGCGTTGTCATGGTGAAGCACCAGGTGTTGTTCTCCCACAGATCCCTCCTCTTGTCCCGGACTGATCTCATGAGGCGCCGGAGGATCTGCTTGTGCACAGATTGATTCACTGTTTGGCCCTGTGGTAGAAACTCGAAGTGGACGATTCCCTTGATGTCAAAAAATGTGATGAGCATCACCTTGACTTTCGACTTCGACATCCTTGCTTTCTTTGGTCTTGGTGATGACTGACTTCTCCACTGATGACTCTGCCATTCAGTCTCAGGATCGTGTTCGAATATCCACGATTCATCGCCAGTTATGACTCTCTCGAGTAGGTCTGGATCGTCCTCGAGGCGATCGATAATGTCTTGACAGACAGTAACTCTTTACTGTTTATGGTCCTCGGACAACAGCTTGGGAACCATCTTTGCGCACACCTTGCGCATTTCGAGATTTTCAGTGATGATGCTCCAGACAGTGTCCTTGTTGATGAAAAGTTCCTCAGCAATCATCTGCACCTTGAGTCGACGATCTGCGTGCACCATCTGCTTCACATGCTCGATGTTGTCCACCGTTCTGCTCGTTGAAGCTCTTCCAGACCGTAGATCATCTTCAACCTCCTCCCGTCCCTCTTTGAGCCTCTTGTGCGATTCAAATGCACGTGTATATAGGTTTCTCCACTGAAAATGCACGTATGTATTGTTTCTCCACTGTTTTTGGAAGCAAGGCAAAGGATTCAGAAGGTGTTTTACCAAGCTTGGCCAGAAACTTCAGATTGGCTCTCTGCTCATGACTCAGACGAGACAACGTGTAAAGCACGACCTGTAAAAAAAAAAAAATCACCCAATGAGCGCAGTCAACCATATATATATATATATATATATATATATATATATATATATATATATATATATATATATATATATATATATATATATATATATATATATATATATATATTGCTGGAATGTTGTGAAAGACTGTGACACCACCCGTTCGTTCAAGTTGTGTAAGTGGAGCACACAGCAGGCTCAGTCCTGTTACTTTTTAGATGGACCTCGTGTGCATGCCTGGTGTTGGCTTAATGGTTTGCGTGTTGGGCTTGGGATCTTCAGGTCCTGAGTTCAAATCCCACTGTGCTGTTGAATTAATACCAGGTGGGGTTGACTCTCTGCCTGTTATCCTTCCAAGGTCAGCAAAATGAGTGCCAGCTTGCTGGTATCCTGTGTCGGAATGGCAACCTGTCCAGGATTGTGCCCAATCACCAAGCAGACTGCTTCCGAAGCACAAACGCTCTGCACAGAGTGTGGTCCCAAAGGACGGATGGATGGTTTGACTCAGCCTGTCATCCTTCTGAGGTCAGCAAAATGAGTGCCAGCTTGTTGGTATCCTGTGTCGGAATGGCAACCTGTCCAGGATTGTGCCCAACCACCAAGGAGACTGCTTCGGCAGCACAAACGCTCTGCACAGAGTTTGGTCCCAAAGGACGGATGGATGTTTTGACTCAGCCTGTCATCATTCTGAGGTCGGCAAAATGAGTACCAGCTTGCTGGGATGATTGAGCTATCCGAGTATTCTCTGTCAGAGTGGCGACCCATCCAGGATTGTGCCCAATAACGCAGGAGACTGCTTTGGCAGCACCATTGCTCTGTACAGAGTATGGTCCCAATGGATTGGATTGAAGAAAATGGCGGGACTGGAGTCAATCGGACAGATGGAGATTCTGCAAGGTAGAAACAGAAAGTACGAGCCACCTACTATCAGGATGTAAAAAACACTCATGTCAGAACAGCTATACACGTAAAGGCACAACAAGTTACGTGGAGTAATCCACCAGCACATCTGTAAATGTCTCAATATCATCGTTCCAGAAAACTCATGGAAACATGAACCAAAAGCAATCACTGAAAACAAGGAATTAATGCTCACGTATGAACGAATGCTCCCTTCGTGTGTGAACACAGAAAACAAGGCATTGCGACCGGATGTAGTACTGAGGTACAAGAAAGAAAATAAGGCATTACTAATTGAGGTTTCAGTATCCAGCGAGTTTGGCCAAAACAATGTCAAAATCAAGAAAATGACAAAATACCAAGATCTCAAAAATGAAGTGAAAAGGTCCTGGAAGTTGAAGAGAACCAAAATTGTAGCAGTAATCATTGAAGCAACGGGAATGATGAAGAAACCGAGTGGTTAGATCTTTAAAAACTTTACAGATCTTAGAAACCATACCTGGGAATATTACTACAATCAAACTGCAGTTGGACGCTGTCCGGGGCTCAGTGATGATCCTCAAAAGAGCCCTCGGAACACAACTTTGAGAACAAGAAAACTTTCCAAACTGGTCCACGAATCGTGACCCCTTACTGAAATAATTATGGAGAATAAAATAATTACTGAAACCCACATAATTATGGAGATACCAATCAACGACACACACATACAAATATTCTTCAAGACCTGGGAGAACTCCGTTCCACTTTCTGAAACCCACATATGGAGATCACAACCAACCAACAACACACACACACACACACACACACACACACACACACACACACACACACACACACACACACACACACACACACACACACACACACACACACACACACACACACACACACCATCAATGCCACAGCTGCATGCAGAGTTAACACACTCAAGGCTTTACACACACAAATTTTAGACAACAAAATGTCACTTTCTGCAACATCCAAACAAATCATTCATAGCACCATAAAGTATGCCAACCGAAGTTGGGCAACAGTAATATCTGATACCAACATTCACATGTCACAAATAATTCAAAATGAGGCCCTGAGGATCACAACGTTGACAAATGTCCACAATCTCTCCATAAAAACACAAATACTCCCAATCCAGGATCACCTCGACATGCGAGGAACCCAATTTTATCGGCAGTGAATGATCCTTTACACCCTGTACCTTCATATTAAATAAACCCTTAACTCAGAGATTCAAAAAAAAGATTCCACAGCACACCGCTACCACCACCTATTCAACATCATCCGTCCTCCTTCCTCCAATAACTCCCTCCACAAACACCTAACTACCTTCTCGAACCAACACTATCCCCCAAATAACATTTGAAACGCCCCCCCCCCCCCACATACACGAGACAGAATTAGCTCTCTCTCGAGAAATGACAGTGCATCTCGTTCACCAACCATTTCTCCAATAATAGACACAGAATCCACCTCGCCGACGATCCACCGTGCCTGCACCACAACACAGTTCCCTTCCTCTCTCTGTGTGCCCTGCAATCGCACAGCACGGTTAATCTTTCAACATTACACCCAAAAAAGATGTTTGGGAGCTAACATCACCGGATACCTTCGGTCCAACGGCTTTGCGACCAAGTGATGCCGAGGCTAAAACACCTGTACCAATAGATCACATTACAGACATTAAGAAATTGTGACAAGATTGCACCATTGTAGGCAAAGTTGATGTTGAGTGTCCCTGGAGATTAGAGCAGGAATTTCTCATTTGCCAGCACACAATGGCCTCGTCTTTTTAACTTGTCGTGCTCCTCTCTTGTTTGCATAATAAATGTGTGCTTGGTTGTTGGTTGCTGCATTATTCTCCCAAAAACAAACAAACAAACAACACTCATAAGGCAAGTCGGCCGAATTGTGCCTCAAAGGTCCAAACAACACTCATAAGGAAAGTATTCCTCATTGTTCCTCAAAGGCCTAAACAACACTCATAAAGCAAGTACGCCTAATTGTGCCTCAAAGGCCTAAACAACACTCATAAGGCAAGTAGGCGTAATTGTGCCTCAAAGGCCTAAACAACACTCATAAAGCAAGTACGCCTCATTGTTCCTCAAAGGCCTAAACAACACTCATAAAGCAAGTACGCCTAATTGTGCCTAAAAGGCCTAAACAACACTCATAAGGCGAGTACGCCTCATTGTGCCTCAAAGGCCTAAACAACACTCATAAGGAAAGTAGGCCTAATTGTGCCTCAAAGGCCGAAATAACACTCATAAGGCAGTAGGCCTAATTGTGCCTCAAATATCGAAACAACACTCATAAGGCAAATAGGCCTAATTGAGCCTCAAAGGCCTAAACAACACTCATAAGGAAAGTAGGCCAAATTGTTCCTCAAAGGCCTAAACAACACTCATTGTGCCTCAAGGGCCTAAACAACACTCATAAGGCAAATAGGCCTAATTGAGCCTCAAAGACCAAAACAACACTCAAAAGGCAAGTATGCCTAATTGTGCCGAAAAGGCCTAAACACTCATAAGGCAAGTACACCTCATTGTTCCTCAAAGGCCTAAACAACACTCATAAGGAAAGTAGGCATAATTGTCCCTAAAAGGCCTAAACAACACTCATAAGGCAAGTTCACCTCATTGTGCCTCAGAGGCCGAAACAACACTCATAAGGGAAGTAGGCCTAATTGTTCCTCAAAGAACAAAACAACACTCATAAGGCAAGTAGGCCTAATTGTGCCTAAAAGGCCCAAACAACACTCATAAGGCAAGTAGGCCTCATTGTGCCTAAAAGGCATAAAAAACACTCATAAGGAAAATACGCCTAATTGTGCCTAAAAGGCCTAAACAACACTCATAAGGCAAGTAGGCCTAATTGTGCCTAAAAGGCATAAAAAACACTCATAAGGAAAGTACGCCTAATTGTGCCTAAAAGGCCTAAACAACACTCACAAGGCAAGTAGGCCTAATTGTCCCTAAAAGGCCTTGATGTGCAGCAAACGTAAAAGAGACTTCAGATGACGTGAACAAGGAAGAGTTTGAAACTACCAGTGAGTGAAACTTGGACGATCTCCCAGAAATAGGATGTGAAACCCGAGGGACTAGATGCGTGATCTTAAAGTAAGTCACACACTGGATTGTTCATTTAAAAACATTATTCTGATTACTTGTTACCAACTGGAGTTCATGTCGAACCCCTTATGGTTCCACACTCAGTCTGGAGAAAAAGGACTTGCGAAGGTTTTTTTTTTAACTCTCTCTTTGCGTTTCTGAGCACGATCGATATATTCGCCGATTTGCCTGAATCTCGATATCATCAACGCCGAGAATGCAAGCGGCACATTCGATCGGTCGTTATGGCATAAAATTTTGCCGAAGTACTGTACTGCTCAACTGGAGGTTTATGGAAGTGCAAACAAGGCAAATAGTGTTCGACAATGGTCAAGTGTATAACTCGATTGAAATAAAATAGAGGTTTTAAAGGTCGTACAAGAACAAGCTACCATTGGATCGGAAGTTTACCGCCGTCGATTCACCGTCTTTTACACCACCTTATCGAACAAGTTAAATGAACTCTTCGTGCCTGTTGTTTATGTTCTTTACGACGTCCCGAACAACAGGAAGTTTACCGCCATTGATTCACCGTCTTTTACACCGCCTTATCGAACAAGTTAAATGAACTCTTCGTGCCTGTTGTTTGTGTTCTTTACGACATCCCGAACAACAGGAAGTTTACCGTTTGGAATAATTTTTAATGTTGTTTGACTGCCAGAAACACAGGTAAAATGAAAAGAATAACCTTACTCATCTGCGCGCATGTGCAATCAGGATGACATTCCGTACATTTTGCCAAATTGCGGATAAACTACAGGTTTGTTTCCTGATTTATATTCGTGTTCAAAATATAACATTCCATTGGAATTAAGTATTTTCTCAATCGCAGACTGACATCTGCAGACAGACAGACAGAAGCAATTGCTAAACCCCGCTTTGTGATTCGCGTGTGTGTAGGTTAATGAGCCTCGAATATTGGGAAAAATGAAAAATCAGGAGAACTTACAATATCAGAAGAGTTGTAGCCAATGCAAGGAGGAGGAAGTGGACAAAGATCAATCACAGATGTGTGCAGTGTTGACTTTACAACTCAAGGACATCACTAAACTCTATTTTCTCCAAAGTAAAGTTAATTTGTTTTGTCACTTAAGATAATTTCGACAAATACATCAAAAGAGAGACGATCATGTAAAAGGAGATTTTCTCATCTAATAATCCTTTTAAAATTTCCTTCTTCACAGGAGCGAGGCTCATGGAAGAGCAAGATAGATCAGACAGTGAGACAAACATTGAGGGAATGAACGAACAAGGGGAGGAAATGCTGATACTAGCAAGCAAGATAGTTGGGTTCATATAGGTTAATGGGGGTAAACAAAGATCACGGGACAGAATTGGGGATGACAAGAGATGGCGGTGCACTGCTTGCTTGAAGCCCCAGAGGGAAGAGTGAGCCTCTGGGAGGTGGTTCCTCAAAAAGGAGAAGCGAGGAATAAAACAGTAAATAATAATCCTTTGAAGTCACGTGTTATTCTATCAAGGGTAAAACACCAATTGGATTCTTCAAAAAGGTGAAAGTGCATTACTTTTGAGCTACCTTGTTAGTTAGAAAAAGTATATAGTCAGGATGTTGGTGTAGCGTCAGTGTCACACAGGCATGATGGGCCAAATGCCCTTCTCCCGCAAAGTTCCTTGTGCATGCTTATGTTTTAGAAAACAACACTTGAATTTGTTTACAATAAGTTTTGCCTCGACCTGTTGGAACCTTCACATTCCCCCAAGCAAAATGCATCGGAATGAACAAATTGTCAATTCACTTATTATTGATGGTTTGATCGGAGTTTAAAGATTTCCATTGAATAACACCAGGTGGGTTGAAACAGCCTGTCATCCTTGCGGGGTCGGCAAAACGAGTACCAGCTTACTGGAAACAGGGGCACTGCATCAGCGGCACAGATGCGCTCCCAGCAATGATGCAACCACAGACGACATACGAAATAATAATAATAATAATAATAATAATAATAATAATAATTGACCTTTATATGGTTAAACTTCAATCCAAACTTCTCCCAGTGTACTTGTCATGCTGATGGCAGAAGCCTCCAAAGCATGTTTATTTAATTTCCAGCAGTTCAGCTGTCTCTCTCCATCAGGGACACTACACAGCAGCAGTTTCACAACGCAGCTATTTGCAGAGTTTACAACGTCTCGTTCAGAATTATCTCTCGTTTATGATTCTTGCTGTTAGGCGACACTGATCCCAACCACCTGGGCTTCATCACCTGGGATTTGTTTCACTAGGACAGTAACCTGTCTTTTAATTTTTCTTCTCCCTCTGCTATCATCCGACATCTTTCCTGTTGTTACTTCTTTCCCTCCCTTTCCTCAGTTTTACCCATCACTTAAATCAGTTTGTCCTTGTCACACACCAAAGCTGCACACAAAATTTCATCCGGATCCGTCAACAACTTTTTGTGATATCCTGTACACAAACAAATAGACAAACAAACAAGATGACATAGCGCAGAGCACGATACTTGCAAAATCCATGAAACAAATTTGACCTCAAAAATAATTGGTGGTTGAATTCAACGACCAAATGTGCAACTCCTCTTCAAATCACAAGTGAATCGGATGAAAATTGGCAATTTTAGAAATTCGGCTGATGTGGAGCTCCGACATAATTGGCTGGTTGAATTCAGTGACCTGAAATATAAATCCTCTTCAAATTTAAAGTCAATCGGATAAAAATTGAGGATTTTAGAAATACCACCAAAGTTGTTGAGCTTTGACCTATGTTGACCTTTTGACCCTTTGACCTCAAAAACAATAGGCTTCTTCCTTATGACAAACTCTACAATGTGGTGAAGTTTCGTGAAGATCGGTTTTAAATTGTGATCTGTTGGCGACAAACAGACAAACAGACAGAATAACAAAATAACAAATGTAGAATAACAAAACAGATTAACCAATGCACTTGAAAAATCTTCGATTTTGCAAGTAACAAACAGACAGAAAGGGGTGAAAACATAACCTCCTTCACCTTCAGTGGTGGAGATAGCAACAACAAAAAAAGAGCAATCACATATTGCAGACCCTCACCAGGACTTGTATTGTGTGGTGTTTATGTAGTGGTGTGTTATGTAATTAAGAGACATAACTGGAACTGTCACTTTATAACTACTGTTATACATAACAGTGATGACTGGGTTACCAAGACGTCCCGCTTTGATGCAACCCCGCTTTCTTCGGACACCTGACCCAGACCCATGACATTTATTGTTATTCAACTTAATTCAGAATGGGATTAAAATAAATTCAATTCAAAATTTAATTCAAAAGACTTATTCAAAAAAGTACACATAAAAAAAAACAAAACAAGCTCGAATGAACTAAGATCCTCGTCCTCTTAATGATGACGTCATAAAAACGAATATGACGTCATTGTGATGTATCAGATTTGCGATAAATTATCTGTGCTAATGCCCTGCTTGATTCCCGCAAACAAAATTCAAACGGCTTGCCTCGTTTCGGCGATTTCCATTAGCAGCGATATAATGACGTCCACTTTTTTTTTTTTCTCGGAAGAAATTCCAAAATCGGAGATGGTTACTGTCTGCGCGTGGGCTTTCTGCATATGCATGGCAAGTTTCACGAAGATCCGATGAAAACTCTGGGCTGTGAAACAAAAAATGTCAAAAAATAGGAATGACGTCATAAAAATTGTTATGACGTCATAGTGATGTATCATATGTGCGGTAATTCATCTCTGCTAATGCCCTGTTCGATTTCCGCAAACAGAATTCAAAAAGCTTGCCAAGTTTGAGATAATTTTTTAGGCGATTTCCATTAGCGGAGATATTTTGACGTCATAACTTTTTTTCTTTGAGGAATTTTCAAAATCGCAGATGGTTACTGTCTGCGCAGGGTGTTTTTACATATATACGCCAAGTTTCAGGAAGTTTCGATGAAAACTGTAGACTGTGAAACAAAAAAAGTCCACAAGAACAACAACGTGAGGAAGACTGAGAGATCCTCCTCGAGGATCTAAAAATCTCCCTTATTCCCCACGACGAGTACTCGCCGTGTGCCAAGTTTGAATTTTTTTTTCCTTGGTGCGGTTTCCGAGATACGGAGGTCCAAAGTTTTTCCGTTTTTCGAACAAGGCTGCCACACCACGTGACCTATGACGTCATAATTATGATCAAATATCATTCTCCATGAGCAGTCGCACCAATGGTGAAATTTCGTCTCAATTCAACAACTCAAAACACTTGCGAAGTTACCCTCGCAAAGAAAGACACAAAAGTTCTGTGCAGACAAACAAACAGACAGACAGACAGACAGAGACGGGCCCAAGCGAAATACCCTCTCCTTCGGCGAGGGTAACAACAACCACCACCACCACCATCCATGACAAACAAATAAATGGGACATCAGCAACATGCAGTGGTTGGGACTGAAGTGCGGCCCACTGGAATGTCACGATATCATCCAGCATGCCAAACGCTTTGACTAAAGTCTACTTTGGACTCGCCCGAATGGAAAAAACCTGGAAGTAAATTTAGATGGCGTAACCCGAATTGAAAGATGTTCTAAATTGTGCCAACAAAGTTTGATGATGATGCCCGAAGTATTAAGAGAGGAGAAAGAAACCACCTGGACAGACAAAGAGATCATCAATTGCTTCGCTCGGTGGACGACGAAAACCCAAGTCGGTTGCATCATCTCGTGCTGGCTGGAGATCGTGATATCCGATGGAAAGAAAGTGACAAAAGAAGCATTTTATCATTATTTTTGTTGAAAATTTACAATCTTTCAAATTTGATTTCAAATCTCAGTTCTTGGTCAAGACCCATAAAATATGCGAAGGAAATAGTCGTCGACTGATGAGGTTTGGTAAAGGCTCATGGAGTTCTTACATTTACTGTGATTTAGTCAATCATATATGGACGAGGTCAAGCAAGCCAATCTTTTCATTTTCCGAGCAAAGGTCGGGAAAGTTTAAATAAATTGGATTCCTACTTGGGTCTATCCATGAGGTGTGTGTGTGTGTGTGTGTGTGTGTGTGTGTGTGTGTGTGTGTGTGTGTGTGTGTGTGTGTGTGTGTGTGTGTGTGTGTGTGTGTGTGTGTGTGTGTGTGTGTGTGTGTGTGTGTGTGTGTGTGTGTGTGTGTTACAAAAGGAGTGACACTGATCATAAATGAGTCATTATGCTGACATCACCGCTAATCTCAGATCACGTCTGTGTGGCACTCAGGTCTTTGAAGACTGAGATTGATGATCACATGTTGAAGCAGAGCCACCGATCCAGATGGTGTTGGCATAACTGATGCACATGATGTCAGTGTGATGCCACATTGAAGATCAGAGTGTCTCCTTTTTTGTATAATTTATCCTTCCCAGTTGCAATCTCACTTCCAAAATGATGATCAGCAGGGCATAGATAATGTGTTCGTGTGGGAGATGACACGAGTTGTTAACAGGTCATGGAGCATTTGATGTCATGGAACTCGACCTGCACATTGCTGCCTCATCAACTTGGGGTACAGAAAATAAATTCGAAGATAACAATATACGCCCGAACAAGAAGGTATATACAGAATTGTGCTACTACATGGAAAACAGCATCCTGGTTGCCATGGCAACCACTTGAGATGACGAACGTATATCACGACACACCGTCTCCACAGTCTGTACTTATGTACCAAATATGAAACGTGAAAGTTGAAAACTTTGGGAGTTAGAGTGCAGACAGGAACGGACAGACGGACAGACAGACAGACAGACAGGCGGACGGACGGACGGACGACCGGAATCACATAATATGCCCGGATATATATATATATATATATATATATATATATATATATATATATATATATATATATATATATATATATATATATATATATATATATATATATATATATATATATATATATATATATATATATATATATATCGGGCGTATAAAAAAACATTTTCAGTTGTTACAAAGTAATGAGTTGCCACATCATGGCAGGAGGGACGAGAGGTCCACACACTCACTCTCCGCTGTCTGGTCTGGGTTTGAATCCCGACAGAGCTATAAACTGGCATCCCGGTGTTTCACAAGCAGGGTGAATCATCAATGTGTGTGCCGTCTCTCGGATGAATGATAAACTGGGTGGGCTTCACATCTGCAGGAGTCGCCCCGACATTGCACTCGCGCATTCTTTCCCTCTCCTCTCCTCTCCTCTCCTCTCCTCTCCTCTCCTCTCCTCTCCTCTCTCTCTCTCTCTCTCTCTCCCCCTTCCACTTTTTTTTCTCCACCTCCATTCTCCCCCCCTCCTCCTTAATATTGCCATCAACAAAACAACGGATTGTATTTGCTCATATCAAAATAATGAGTGGCACTGTGACAATGATGGCAGGCGATTGTCGATTCGTGTACATAATGTCAAAACTTCACGACACACAACATTAAATGTTCTTTTGGGTGGCATTCCCTGCACTGGCCTGGTGGCGAAGTGAAAGTGATATTTTATTTCCTTGGAGGCATGGGTTTTTTTTTTATCTCTCGAGAAAACATTGGGAATACATCCGGGATAATTGCTACCGACACTGGCTGAGCCCTGGATCCAGAATATGCACATCAGGTGGGCTTTTAAAGCCAAGCCGGAGGTGAATGGGTTTCAATCAGAGAAATGTTAATGTTAAAACACGAGTTAATATCAACAAACTACATCGGATGATAATTCATTCACTTTTATGTTAAAACATAAATTCAGCATAATCACCCTAACCTTCTCAAAAAAAAAAAAATCCACTGTACACCCCAAGTACAACCACAAAACATAAACTCATTTTGGTCCAGCAGTTTCGGAGATTATACAAAATAGACAGACACAGTATTGTACAAAGTTAAGAAGATATATGATAGTTTTCTCGCAGAGATTTGATGTTATATGTTATGACTTGTAATCAAACGGAAAACCAAATACTGCATTGGAGTCATCAGGGGGAACCCGAAGAAGTAAAGGGCAAAGATGGAGTCGTCAGGAGGAACCTGCGTGGGATTCAGGTTTCAGCCACTACTCCACGACGCACAGCCAAGTGAGACTCGCAAACAGTTTCTGCAACAATTCACTTCTCCTTCGACAGACAGACAGATAAATACAGAGAAATAAAGAGTAAAAGCGATAAAAGAAAATAAGAAAAACAAGAAGGAGAATGAATAAATGGAAAAACGTGAAAAAGTAGAAAGAAGTGTGAAAGGAACAAAGAAGAAAAAAAAATGTCGGGAAGAACACGCGTACAAGCAACCGGTGGTCCGTCAACGGGGAAGCACAGTCCACACGGCATCAGGATCTGGTGCAAACGTATTCAAACGGAAAACCAAATGCAGTACTACATTCGAGTAATCAGAAGGAACCCAAAGAGGTGAAGTAGTTCACGAGGAATGAACATGCTACCAACCGACTTCCACCAGGAACGGCGCCACACGACACACATTTACACGGAGAACTCTCCACTTAAGTCAAAACCAACAGGCATATGAATGTTTATAACCGCCAGAAACATTTCTGGGTACACCCCGGGTACAACCACCAAGTTACAACTCATTCCGTCCAGTGGCGTAGGAGTGCATACAAGACAGACAGACAGACGTGGCTACCTTTGTGTAATGTATAATTTGTACAACGCCTGAGGGTGGCCAAGCCAGCTTGGATAGCATTTATGTTGCGAGTGATTATCTGAACATACTCTTCACCCTTTTGCCTTTCTTGTTTTACTATCCCCACCCAAATCAAATTATGACGGCCTGCTGAGTGTGACCCAGCTACTCAGGCCTTGAAAACAGGCACATGGTTCTGTTAAAATGGTCTATAGAACAAGGTGCTGATGAAGGTCCAAGAGGTTGATACACATTGTGGATCTCCTCTGATCATGACATCATTCTGAGGGTGTGAATGCCATGAAAACCTTACGTGGAAGTTCCAGCAGGTAAAGCAAGACAAGGTGTTGAGGACTGAAGGAAGGAGGGCATCGAGAGGGAGGAAGTTATTTATTTATTTATTTTTTATTAGACAAAAGGCATTTCACTGAATATCCTGAAAAAGATTTAAATTTAAAGGAGAAAATTTATGTTTTGAATCAATAATATTTGGAAATCTCACACAGAGGGTGTCTTCCAAAATGATGAGTGGTTATTTTTTTTTTCTCGCGGCGATTGTTTAAGCCATACCTCGCATCATATATCAACACGTAGCCGCGTTTGGGAATAATATTTTGAAAATCGGCCAAGCTGCTCTCGTAAATGACTTTTTTTTTTTCACTGGAATGGAAAACTACAGTCGTGTTCATAGTAAAGGGCTCGTGTCGTTCTGCATCAGTCGACAGGTGCGACAACGGATGGGAAAAACAGAATTTGCTCTTTTGTTCTGGCAAAGGATTAACAACCAAAATATCACCTTCTTCTTGTTTCCAACACTTTCACAATACTATGATTATCGCTCTGTTGATTCAATCCATTGTTTTCACCCTTTTATTGACTTCCCTGCCGTGGATTAGTCTAATTTCATGGTTGCCTTTTACTGCAGCAAACTACTTTTTTCAGCCAAATTGTAGCCACCTCTAAAAGTTAAACTACTCTTCTATTTTTCTTTTTCTTGCAGCAGAAGCACAAAGTAAACTGTTGATTAACTAGGACGGCACTTGGTAGAGCGTATTCCTCCACCAAACTGACAAGTTTACATTTTGTATCCCACGAATAACCTGGATCCAGATCTTCGCAAAATCGAATCAAACAGCCAACGTGTCCACCAAGTTCTGTCCAAATCCATCGATAGTTTTGATTTATTCTGCTTAGACAGACAGACGGACGGACAGACGGACAGAGAGTTAAAAACATAACATTCATCCACCTTTGGTAGTGTCGGTAAGAATATTCCATCTTTCTTCACTGCCACTGAATGTGATAAGTATTACTGGCCCAACGCATCTCATCATCAAAGGACACCCAATTAGACAAAACTACGAAACATTCTACAGATAACATTAATTTTGAAATATCTAATTATTACCTCCACAAACTAAGGGAGACGGAGATTACGTTATCGCCCGTTAGTTTGTCTGTGAGCGAGATATTTAAAAAAAAAAAAAAGTTATGGATGGATGTGTGGCTGCAGAGAAGATTTAATTCCACGCTTAATTCCTGAGCTATCTCAGCAGAATGAAGAATATATGACCATGTTTGGGGATGATCCCTTTTCTAATGAAACTAAACTTTAATGGCTGGTGAAGAGCTGACCTCCGCAGTGTTGGAGGAAGGGAGAAAGTCATGGCAGTTC
The DNA here is from genome assembly GCF_056783735.1 of Eptatretus burgeri. Lineage (NCBI taxonomy): Eukaryota > Metazoa > Chordata > Myxini > Myxiniformes > Myxinidae > Eptatretus > Eptatretus burgeri. The sequence goes on from NC_140964.1 coordinate 136,434,177, forward strand.
ACAAGAGAAAATGTGGACATGACCCACAACAGTATGAGAGCATGGACAACCAACTCAGCCGAGTAACGACCCACATAAAGCCAGGCCCCACCATAAACATTACTGGAGATCAAGTTGCCCACAGGCTCCTAGAGAATGGCAGGGCTTCAACAAGGCAGCCCAAAGTGTGGTTGAAGATGGACAACTACTCAGACAGTCATCGTTTTGTAACAAAATCATCATGAGCTGAGCTAACCAGGACAATTCTCCCCAAATATGGAATAGCAGTATATGTGTCCAATTTTCATGATTTCGAGAAAATCAGAGTTGAGTTTCAGTGCTTTGCCACCGCTGCTGGTTTGAACTATGCTATTCGAGGGAACTACACTTCACTGAGAGCTATAACTTACAGTGTATGGGGAGATAGAGGAGATACTGAAGATGTGATTTCATGTCAAAGTTGAAATTCGACAAACATAGACGTGCAATTGGCTTCGTTGGCATTTGTCCCGAGAAGATCAAGCACTTTAGTTCCCAAACCCTTGAAATGGCTGCTGAATCTCTTTAAAAAAAAACTGTTCACCTTCCCTCAACATTCCAAAGATATTGAGTGAAGTGTGTGCTATGGCACTCCGAATCCAGGAATTGAGCCTTCAAAACCAAAAAGCTACAGACCAAAAGACCTTGCACTTTCCACCTCTATAAGCTCCACAAGCGTGTGATCCTCAACTGTTTTCCACCTCCGGTGGAAGAACATCTCATTCCAGAACAGGCTGGTTTCCGACAGGGCAAGCACTGTACCTCATCTGGCACAGAGGATGGTTTCCAGAGAGGTTTGGCAACTGGAGGTGTATTCATCAACCTAACAGCAGCTTATGACACAGTCAACCACAGAGGAAGGTTGCTGAAATCCACCACATGCTGAGGGACTATCAACTGATAAGGATTTTCGAATAACTTCAAGAGAACAGGAGAATCCAAATCAAACTTGAAGGAAGAGAGAGAGCTGAAGAGAGCAAACTAGAACACACAGAGGGTTTCCTGCCACAGGGGAGCGTACTCCAGCTCCTCAGCTGTTCAACATCTCCATGAATAACCAACCGATACAACCTGGGACCAGAAGCTTTTTGTATGCTGATGACCTTGCCATTGTTGCCCAAGTTAAGGACTACGAAGAAATTGAGGGTCACCTGTCCTCACACGACATGGTGAATCGGCTTCGTCCAAACCGGACCAAGAAACACGTCTGCCAGAATCGCTTGGGACCCACGATGCCAACAGGAAATTGTCCATAACCTGGGATGGGAGCTGCTTCGCCAATGCTGCAATCCTGAGCCAGTTACCTGGAAGTGATTGATACTGGACCGCACCTTGTCTTGCAAGGTTAATGTGGAGAAAACAAAGGCTAAAGTGAACAATTTCCTCAGAAAGCTTGTTCACTCAAAATGAGCGCACATCTCTCCATACTTGGAGCTATGTCAGCACTGGTCCTATGCTAAAGTGCAGTGTGGGAATGATCTTCTCATGCTGAGAAGATATAGACCCCCCCCCCCTGCACTGAATGAAAGCGGCCAATGAATTACGGGGTGCCTGAAACCAACAAATATCAACAGCCTGTACTTCCTATATGAAATTGCCCCTCCAAACACCAGAAAAGCCACAGCAAGCAGAATGGAGTGCTCAAGACAGATTGGTGATAAAAAAAACCCCTCCACCCAAAACCCCATGAACATACTGCAGTCAAGGAAGAATTATCTTCTCAACAAAGCTCCTTGAAGACATTCCAAGAAAAACACGGCTGAAGGTCTGCAGGACTTTGCGCGACACTCTTGAGGAAGCCCTCCAGATGATGCACATCTGCCACCAGGCGTGAAGAATAGCTAGCCCATTTGAAAACGACTAAAGCAAGAATATTGTTAACACAGTACATGATGGGGGAAAAAAAAAATTGTTGCTTTTCTACATTAAAGCTTTTCAATCACAATTGTAAATTTGTCATCATTTTTGGGCCACCCGAAATGTTTCACAAATGTTAACAGTAACAACCGAAAATCAATTGCCTGTTAATTGTTGGTTATAAACCACAACCCACAACATTTCCGACAACATCTCTCATTTGGATACGATCTTAGACCGATCCCACCTCTTGGTTCTTTGCCAATTGCACCTCCAAGTCATCCATTACTTCATGCTCACAGCTCAACCTCCCAAGTAATGCGGACAGATCTGGGAATGGTGGACATTCCTCCCCACTACAAGCAGGTGATGGTGCCCTTCGGGAGAGAGCCGTGGCTCCCCTAAAGTCACGTAATGATGTATTGTCACATGCACGAGATAGTGATTATTTTTTTCTGGACTGAGGGATGTTTTGCCATAATTAGGGCTGCAGTATTCGATGAGGGAACCGATGTAACAATCATTTTGAAGTCAAACCTGCGACAACTATTGTGATTCTCATTTCATATGGAGAAACCACTGCATATGAACAAGCATTTCCTTATTGCTGTGCCTTGCGAAGTACAACCGATTGCGTTCAGCGTCAACATAAAAAGCAGAATAGATATTTTCAAAGGTGGAATGAATGTGTAAATGGGCTCTGCAATTAAAAGCACCATCACCAGAGAGAGACTGGATTACATGTATTGTTACAGGAACAATGGAACAATCGTCCATGCACTGAAAACATCGCTGAGGCTTCACTGACGGACAAAGATGACAATTGAGCTTTGTTTTGTGATGCGAGGCACACAATGAAATAAGCTTTGTTTATGGATCTTGTGCTACTGTAAAGGGAAGCCCCAAAATATGGGACACAGACAGACAGAGGATTGGCTGATGCATCCACCAGCACCAGGTCATCCAATGATTTTTCTAGTCGGTTGCTAAGTCATCCATTGCCAAGTCATCCATTGCCAAGTCATCCATTGCCAAGTCATGCATTGCAAAGTCATCCAAGGATTTTTCTAATCAGTTGCAAAGTCATCCGTTGCAAAGTCATCCGTTGCAAAGTCATCCGTTGCAAAGTCATCCGTTGCAAAGTCATCCGTTGCAAAGTCATCCGTTGCAAAGTCATCCGTTGCAAAGTCATCCGTTGCAAAGTCATCCGTTGCAAAGTCATCCGTTGCAAAGTCATCCGTTGCAAAGTCATCCGTTGCAAAGTCATCCGTTGCAAAGTCATCCGTTGCAAAGTCATCCGTTGCAAAGTCATCCGTTGCAAAGTCATCCGTTGCAAAGTCATCCGTTGCAAAGTCATCCGTTGCAAAGTCATCCGTTGCAAAGTCATCCGTTGCAAAGTCATCCGTTGCAAAGTCATCCGTTGCAAAGTCATCCGTTGCAAAGTCATCCGTTGCAAAGTCATCCGTTGCAAAGTCATCCGTTGCAAAGTCATCCGTTGCAAAGTCATCCGTTGCAAAGTCATCCGTTGCAAAGTCATCCGTTGCAAAGTCATCCGTTGCAAAGTCATCCGTTGTAAAGTCATCCGTTGCAAAGTCATCCGTTGCAAAGCCATCCGTTGCAAAGTCATCCGTTGCAAAGTCATCCGTTGCAAAGTCATCCGTTGCAAAGTCATCCGTTGCAAGGTCATCCGTTGCCAGGTCATCCGTTGCCAGGTCATCCGTTGCCAGGTCATCCGTTGCCAGGTCATCCGTTGCCAGGTCATCCGTTGCCAGGTCATCCGTTGCCAAGTCATCCGTTGCCAAGTCATCCGTTGTCAAGTCATCCGTTGTTAAGTCATCCGTTGTTAAGTCATCCGTTGTCAAGTCATCCGTTGTCAAGTCATCCAAGGATTTTTCTAGTCAGTTGCAAAGTCATCCGTTGCCAAGTCATCCAAGGATTTTTCTAATCGGTTGCAAAGTCATCCGTTGCAAAGTCATCCGTTGCAAAGTCATCCGTTGCAAAGTCATGCAAGGATTTTTCTAATCGGTTGCCAAGTCATCCATTGCCAAGACATCCATTGCAAAGTCATCCAAGGATTTTTCTAGTCAGTTGTCAAGTCATCCATTGCCAAGTCATCCATTGCCAAAGTCATCCATTGCCAAAGTCATCCATTACCAAGTCATCCAAGGATCTTCTAGCCAGTTGCCAAGTCATCGAAGGATTTTTGAGTCAGTTCCCAAGTCATCCGTTTGCCAAATCATCCATTACCAAGTCATCCAAGTATTTTTTCCAAGCCATCCACCTTCGGTGGTAGTGGATACACGTTAAACTCGGTGGTGACTTCAGTGTACAATACCAAGTCATCCAAGGATTTTCGAGTCAGTTATCAAGTCATCCATTCAACTTTTCAAGTTGCTTATTTTGAGAATAATTACTTACACTCTTCCACAGTGAAAATACCAAGTAAATTACTCTGTTATTCGAGATGTGGCACTGGGATTTTGTGACTGTGACTCTGTAGAACAACAGTAACTGACCGGTGTTACATGTGGACAATGACATATTGCATCGATCATGGTTTGTAACTTCATTTTCAGGTTACCAGAAGGTAACATTTGGTTGGTATCAAAAAGCAGAACAAGGCCCTCCATGGACCCACAGAATCCTCTTCATTTTAAAGTTTAAATTTCCAAAAACAAGTTGCAAAGTTTTCCAGCCATTTCACGGACGAACTTCTGCTCTTCCATCCCTGGATTTCCCCTCGCCCATTCTCCCCCTGAACATTGCCCTCCCTCTCCCATGCTGTTGGTGTATTTAATCACTGTCCACTGATATATCATAGCTCTTCCATGAGCCTCGACTATGTGTACAGAAAAAAAAAGAAGTATTTTCAGACATTCCACATCATCGAATATCTGCTCCAATGGTCTTTGAAGGAACTTTATAGAAGTTTGAAGTTCAGCTTCTACTTGGAGCTTGTTTGTTGTAATTTTCTCGTGGCATCTCTGCGTCAAGGAAGACCATTATGTGACTGCAGCGTACAATAACTTCACATTCGCATAACATATACGTGTCGACCTTTTTGCATTGTACAAATGTTGCAGAAACATTTGGCACACGTTAAAATCTAAATCTGGCATGAACTGGCAGGATGGCCAATGTGACGCTTTGATTGCATCTTGGAGAAGCAAGCTGACAATAACCTATCGCCGTGACAATGGGCTGGCAATTCTGGTTCAATCTGCTGTCCTTGCGACAAGATGAGTACATTGCACACAAAGGCAATCAGTGTCGTTTTTCAACCAATGAGTAGTTTGTATTTGAATCAGCCAAAGGTAGCAGCTCCTGGAATCGATTCCGTTTGATTTGGCATTTGCATATCGTGTGGCACCTCCGGTGAGACTGTTGTCATTGACTGCTTTATGTAAGGGGATTTCTTGGCAACACCGTATCGACAATGGCGAAATGTGAGAACAAAACAGATCAGGAAGTCACAAATAGGAACTAGAATGGCACTCGGTAGAGCAAGTACCACCGCTTGAAGATGCTTGAAGATCAAGGTGTTTGAGACAAAGGTAAGAGGACATCAGAAGCAACTCGAGTGGCATTCAGTCGAGTGCATACTTCCACCAGGCTGAACAGTTTATATTTTGTATCCCACTGATCGGCCAGATCTGGATGCGGACCCGACTCAAAATTGAATCGACTTGTTCTTGTCACCTCCCCAACTCACCCACCAAGTTTTGGACAAACCCGTCCATACATTTTTGAAATATCATGCTATATATTGTTTTTGGCCCGATCTTTCAATGGTGAAGAATCACCTAATTAAATAATTTTTTCCTATCCGGATCAGGATCTTCACCAAAATCAAAACAATTGGTTCTTGTCAAACACCCAACTTGTCCAACGAGTTTTGGCTGAATCTGTCCATGCCATTTTGAGATATCCTGCAGACAAATATAGAGAAATAGACAAACTATGGTGAAAACATTACCTCCATCAACCTCTTGTGGTGGAGGTGGAGATGGCGGAGGTAATTGCATTAATCTACCTTCAGTGGTGGAGATAATTACATTTGTCTACCTTTGGTGGTGGCGTGTCGGTAGTGGAGGTAATTACATTTGTCTACCGTTGGTGGTGATGTGTAGGTAGTGGAGATAATTACATTCATCTACCTTCGGTGGTGGAGTGGAGTTGATGGAGGTAATTACATTCGTCTACTTTGGTGGGCATCATGGAGGTGGTGGAGGCAATCACATTTATCTATCTTTGGTAGTGGAGTGGCAATGGTGGAGGTACTTACATACGTCTACCTTTGGTGGTGGAGTGGAGGTGGCAGAGGTAATTACCTTTGTCTACCTTTGGTGGTGGAGGGAATTACATTTGTCTATCTTCAGTGGTGGTGTGTAGGTGGTGGAGGTGATTACATTCATATACCTTCGGTGGTGGTGTGTAGATGGTAATTACATTCAGTGTTTTTGATTAACATTACAAAATGAGAACGTGTCCATCATGAAATCACAGCTTGGTTTGTTGGCAATGATGCATCAGAGAATCATGTCGGTGATTGTTGCTGCCCAAGATTTCCGTGGGTTGAAGCAACAAGCAGACACGACTCGATCCTTTGTAAAGAAAAGCTTCCCAACAGTAAATGAGGAATTTGTTTGTCATTCAAAGTTCAGTCCAGAAGAGAACTGAAAACAAAGACAAAGTTCCCACGAACCACCATCCTGTGGTTAATGACGTCCTGTCAATGGTGGTTATCCTGATATGCAGGTACACCATTATGGTACAGCAACCACAAACACACTTTCTGCAACCAATTTGTTGTCTCTCATACAACAGTGCAAACTGAGATTGTATGTATTATGGGATGATGTAATCGGTGAGAGGACCGGTCTGTAGCCATGGAAACCAGGTTTTAATAAAATGTGGTGGAAGTTCAAGTTTGATTTCCTGCTGCTGTTGCTACTCACAAACATTACAAACAATGTGGTTACCATGGAATGTCAATGTGGTTATATATATATATATATATATATATATATATATATATATATATATATATATATATATATATATATATATATATATATATATATATATATATATATATATATATATATATATATATATATGAATGGAAATTGTTAAGTTCTCCTGGACCAACGTCGTGATGATGACCTCATCACGATGGCGTCATGCCTGCCAACCCTGACGGGCGTCCAGCAGTTCAAGTGAGGCAAAGTCAAAAGCTGTCACCAAGCAGATGAAAAGCGAAGCTCCTGACCTGGTTTCACCCTTATTAGGACTCATCAGGGCAACATATCGCTGTTCCATCCACCTGGTGACGTCTGGTACATGGACATGGAGAAAGAAAGAGAGTAGAAGATCTTTAATAGATACTTATCATCAATCTCATCAATTGCGATGATGTGACTGTTGAGAAGTAGCATTTCCATTGTACCTCTGCCAATTCCTTCGAGATACACGTGCAGGTGTGGCCTACCTGGTTTTCAGAAATATTCCCGAATGATCGGTTGGATTATGGAATTGATGAGGAATTCAAAGGACAGTTGTCAGGATTACAATATTCACACCTGTAATGGACTTTCCAATGGGAGCATTCAGAGGTTGTGGAGCACTTCCGAGCACATGGAAGCGTGAAACATCGAAATAAAAGGAAACAGTGGCCGCTCACCAAGCGTCACCACGGACCAAGGGAACATTGATCTTGTGAGAGATTCTGCTGTCGAAAGTCCTAAGGCCTCATCTGTGTGGTGCATTCTCACTTCTGAACTTTCAGCATATTGAATGTCAGATGGGGGTATGCTTGGACCGTATTGGTTTGAGGACGCCAATGGTAAGACGGTGACGGTGAACGGCGAGCAGTACCGCGAGGACTTTCGTTGATTCCACGCTGATCTTGCTCAACAACCGTCTTCAAACGAACTCAGACTTGCATGGTTCATGGAGGACGGTGCCCCAGCGCAAACTGCAGTTGAAACCATCGACTTGCTCCACCAGCTGTTTGGAAATCGTGTCATGAGCAGCCTGGGCGCAGTGCATGAGTGGGCATCCCACAGCCCGGATTTGATTCCATTGGATTTTTTTTTCTGTTGGGGGGGACGGGAGAGTGCCAAAGGTCAAGTTTGTGCTAAGAAACCTTGAACCCTTGCTGTCCTGAAGCAGGAGGTGGAGGACAACCATCACGCTACCACTCCAGCCACTTGCAGGCGAGTTGTGTAGGAATTTGGAGTCAGGATCAAAGCCCACTTGAACAGAGGTGGACGACACATTGAAAATGTCAATTACAAACAGTATCATTAGCAATTTGAAAATGACATGGTGTAAGGTTTCCATCAATGTATACTGAACTTGCAACCTGTTTTTCATTTTTCCACAATAAAACAAATAGTCCTCTTTTTTTTTTTCTTTAAACACCCTGTGTATGTGTAAACACTCACACTCACACACTCCAAATTCAACCCCCCCAACTTGAAGAGGCATCAGGGCACCACAGATCGAGTCGGATCACAGCGCAACAAGCATCACGTGCCACATGAGCACATTGTACCTGCCCTGGTGATCACCAGTCAGGAGGCTGCAAAGGATGGATGTCTCCGAGTTTGGAGGTGATGCGTTGGCGTAATTTATGGACATGACGTCAGCGTCATGTCATCGGGTCAGTGTGCTTCTTTGATTGATACCTAATACTGCATACACAGACACAGACACAGACACAGACACAGACACAGACACAGACACAGACACAGACACAGACACAGAGAGAGAGAGAGAGAGAGAGAGAGAGAGAGAGAGAGAGAGAGAGAGAGAGAGAGAGAGAGAGAGAGAGAGAGAGAGAGAGAGAGAGACAACGATGAGACCCCAAAATGTGAGGACACAACCAGAGCTACCAACTACCGAGATCATTATCAGAGAACCAAGACAAGGACACTCACTGTGTGCTCAGAGAATCGAATCGCCATCATGCTTGGTGCTCTCACCGGACTCTCTCTCTCCATACACACACACACACACACACACACACACACACACACACACACACACACACACACACACACACACACACACACACACACACACACACACACACACTTTAGATTTTTTTTGGAGGGGGGGCGGGGGGGGTTAGACATCGCAAGGTCATGTAAGACCGCTTTGGCATGAAAAGGAAAGTTTTATTTTTTAAATCTCGGCCTTTGTTCGAAACCATTTTCCCCCAAATCTCAAATGGAGAACGTCATCCCACCTGTGTATAGATATATCCCTTGCACACGAAACAAACACACAAAAAAAACCTTCAGGAACTAATGTAAACACGATACGTCATACTTTTAAACTTTACACAAAAATAAATAAATAAATAAATAAAAACAACACGGATCTTCAAACAGGTAACAAGGTTACCTGATGGTGATGGGCTCAGGACCGATTACAAAGGGAAGGGTGAACGTGGACCCCTCAGCACTGATTAAGGTAGTTTGTGACCTTCACGCCATTCCAGACACATTACATCACAAGGGGACTCGTACCGGAACCTGGGCAAGGACAAGGTCCAGTCCTCGGTCGTCGTCTCTGCCTCACTGATCACAAGGGCCGAGCTGTTGCTACGCGGTCTCCGGCTCGCGGGGAGGGTCATCGCCCGAGAGGACACAAATAGCGTGTCCACCCCACGGGTCCCTCACACCCCGATCCGTGCTATATTTAGGGCCAGTGGATGGGGGCCTTGAACACCCTGCTGACCATCCGCATGATTGTGGCATGGGGAGGTCGTTCGTCTACAAGGACGATGTGATGGGGGGGGGGGGGGGGCGGAGATGCAATAAACAAGGTGGTAAGGTTTTCATACAAAACGTCACATTATAATGAAAGTAGAACACCACTCGGGAGAGTGCACACCTCCGCAAGGCTGAACGGTTTAGAGTTGTCACCCACTAATCTGCCGGATCAGGATCCGAATCAACATCAAATCTCATCTTGTTCTCGTCACCTTACCCAACCTGTCCATCAATTTTCATCCGAATCTGTCCAGAACTGTTTGAAATATTGTGTGTGTGTATATATATACATATACACATAAATATAAATATATATATATATATATACATATATGAATAAATATAAATAAATATACATGAATAAATATAAATAAATAAATATGCATGAATAAATATAAATAAATATAAAATAAAAAATATATTTTTATAAATAAATAAATAAATATGCGTAAATAAAAATAAATAAATAAATAAATATAAATAAATATACATGAATAAATATAAATAAATATACATGAATAAATATAAATAAATAAATATACATGAATAAATATAAATAAATATACATGAATAAAATTAAATATATAAATAAATATACATGAATAAATATAAATAAATATACATGAATAAAATTAAATATATAAATAAATAAATATAAATAAATATAAATAAATAAATATATATCCTTTTTGGTCCCATCTCTTCATCGTGAAGAATCACAAAAAAAATATTGTTTTGAATTTTCGGATCGGGATCTTCACCAGAATCGAATCAATTTGCCCTGGTCACACACCCAACCTGTCCAGCAAGTTTCATCCGAGTCCGTTCGGAACGTTTTGAGTGACTCGTGGGTCCGTTGGTCCGTTGGACCAAATTTTCATTGGTCTTCACAGCCTTGTTACGAACACGCCGGCTGGACTGCTTGAGCATCAGCTTTGCTTTTCATGTGGGAATTCTAGCAGGTTCTTTGTCGTTAAATAACCGAATCAACCGAGGAGGTCATGACGATCATTTCGGTGCATCACACTCCACATCAGAGAGCTCCAGGAGAACCCTACAAAAATATGACACGCACGCACGCACACGAAACGTCTAACAGCAGGTCAACCCTATCGGTGTGGGTCGTGGTGGGGTGCTTTGGGTGTGGGTCATGCTTTGAGAGTGGATGGTGGTTGAGTGCGGGTGGGTGCACACAGCGGTGTGGATGCTTTGGGTGTTGGCAGTGGTTTGGGTGGCAATGGCAGTGGCGGTGGTTGGGAGTACGCGCCGTGGTGGGAGTGAGGTGAGTACGCAGTGTTGTGGGTGTTTCGAGTGTGAACGGTGGTTGGGGTGCATGCAGTGGTGGGAGTGTGGTGGTGATGGGTAGGAATGAGGCAAAGGAGATGTTTTTTGGCAGTGATGAAATTATTAAATTTGTGGATCCTTCATTCTGAATCAAGGACTGACAGGAAAGGGAAATTGGTGGCGGTTTGAAGGAGCGGCTTCAACCTGGGATATGGAAGGCTGGGTGACGTTGTCAGGTCACGGCAGGAGCATGGTGCTCGTACTGCAAGTTGGAACAAATGGGACATGTCAGGTAAAGTGGAGTTGGAGGATTTGAAAAAACAAATGGGAACAGGATCAGGTCAGGTCAGGTATGGGAGCATGTGCCAGAACAGCGCGTCGCTGCGTCCACTTTCTGCCGGTACTCCAGGGGCCTCCGTCTGGCCATCCCCCAGGCAGATGCCAGGCCCATCCCCATCTCCTTGAGATGATGGTCAACCTGCTGCAACCACGAGGCACGTGGTCGGCCCACTGGCCTCCTCCACTCATGAGACTCCCTCGCTGAGAGAATCTGGTGAGCAGGATCAGCGTCAGGAAAACGAGCCACATGTCCATACAGCCACAACTGACGCTCACGGACTATGCAGGTAATAAATCTCATCTGAGTCTCTCTCAGCAACCGCTCGTTGGACACAAAGTCCGACCAGCGATAGCCAAGGATTCTCCGAAGAGACGAATAACATTTTCCTCAAAAAATAAATGCAAAAGTAGTTTTTTGTGCTTGTGTTATTTATTGAATCCGGTTCTCTTTATATCGTACAAGCAACTACAACCTGTTGCTTCACCGACATGATTATAATTAGGGGAGGGGGGGGGGAGAAAGAGAGTGGAGAGGTGGGAGGGGAGGGAGAGAGAAGAGGAAGGGGGACACAGAGATAGGATGTCAGTGAGAGAGGAGGTAGAAGAGGGAAAGAGGGAGAGAGAGGAGTGAGGTGAAGGAGAGAGGAGTGAGGTGAAGGAGAGAGAGCAGGGAGGGGAGGAGAGAGGAGGGAGGTGAGGGAGAGAGGAGGGCGGTGAGGGAGAGAGGAGGGAGGTGAGGGAGAGAGGAGGGAGAGAGGAGGGAAGTGAGGAGAGAGGAGGGAGGTGAGGGAGAGAGGAGGGAGGTGAGGGAGAGAGGAGGGAGGTGAGGGAGAGAGAGAGCAGTGAGGTGAGGGAGAGAGCAGTGAGGTGAGGGGGAGTGAGGAGAGAAAAGTGAGGAGGGGTGGGGCAGCTTGGAGATGGTGAGAAAGGCGAGAAGAGCCAGGAAGGGGGAGGGTGGGGAGAGCTAAGCCTCACCAAGTGTCGCTACACACTCCGGGAGGAGGGGAAGGGGTGAGGAGGATAAGAGAGAGAGAGAGAGAGAGAGAGAGAGAGAGAGAGAGAGAGAGAGAGAGAGAGAGAGAGAGAGAGAGAGAGAGAGAGAGAGAGAGAGAGACAGAGACAGAGACAGAGACAGAGACAGAGACAGAGACAGAGACAGAGACAGAGACAGAGACAGAGACAGAGACAGAGACAGAGACAGCCGAGAGGGAAGGGGTTAGTTGGGAGGGGGTTTGGGAGGAGGTAAGCATTAGAAGAGGGGGTTCTGGACTTGCGGAGAAATGGTTGGGGGAGGGAGGGTGGAGCGTACGACAGGATTGAACGAAATGGGGTACATTAAAACAGCACTTTAATACAACATGCGGAGACTGCCAATAGATGTCCATGGGGTTGTAGAGGGGAGGAGATGAGTGTGAGGGGGGAGGGGAAGGACGGCAGCATGTGGAGAAGGGAAGGGAAGGTAGCGTGAGGAGAAGGGGCATGCTCGGCAAGGGCATACGTGGAAATTAAATAAAGCCACAAACCCTGCCGTCTCTGGGTGTTCATAAGCATTGCAATGTATCCATCGATTCGACGGTATGATGATCGGGCATTCAATATGGAGGAGGAAAGTGGAAAAAACAAAAACCATCATGAATAAACCACAGCGACCTGTTCCAAATCCAGGTATTGTTGAGCAGACCAAAAAAAATAAATGGCAAATCAAGACCCCAGCTAGGGGCAGCGAGGTGGCCGAGGATGGGCCTGATAAAGGATATAATTAAATAAGGGCGTTAATTATCTTCAAAAGTAGTGTTTTAATAAACCCAAACATCCAATTTTAACTTTCACACTTCCTTGGAGTTCCCTTAGTTTGCATGCAAAGTTTCAGGCTGCTCGGTTTCATGGTTTTGGAGTTATGGAAGAGACGGACTGACTGACAGACATACAGACGGACGGACACATACTAACATTTATTAGCATAGATTAGGGATTGGATAACGATCTCGTCACATTTTAGATCAAATTTGTGCAGAAATCCAGAAAATTTGAAAAGGTTCACAGACTCTCACCACTGAGTGTAGTATTATATATATATATATATATATATATATATATATATATATATATATATATATATATATATATATATATATATATATATATATATATATATATATATATATATATATATATATATATATACGCTCAGTTCATGTTTGTGTGTCACAAGTGCTAGCCATTCTTCAGGCCACACCTTCTTCCTCTCCCTCAGCATCACAAGTACTGCTCATTTATATTATATCTTTTATTAATACACGTGTGTGTGTGTGTGTGTGTGTGTGTGTGTGTGTGTGTGTGTGTGTGTGTGTGTGTGTGTGTGTGTGTAACAATCCTTCCCACCGATTGGTTGGACACCTGCCCTGACTCCATCCACAAATGTAACTTTGATGTGTGTTGAAGTTGCTTCATGAAGAATCCTTTCTGAAATTCACCGACCGGTGTTTGTTTGTTTGTTTGTTTGTTTGTTTGTTTGTTTGTTGCGCTACTCCTACAGTTCTTGGCCAATTACATCCAGATTTGCTAGTCAGATCAGCATGACCCCAATTAACGTATCGGGGTGTTTTTATCTTCGTCAGTGGTCTTTGGAAGGGGGGGTCGGGGGGCGGGACACAAGTTCTCTATGTAAATGTGTACCGTGTAGCGCCGCCTCCAGGTAAGGGAGGGTATTACACGTCGCCGCCATTTACAGTATGTACAGTATTCCTGTCTCCACATTTTCCAGGAGAGTGAGGTGTTTTGATCTACAAGCAGAAAGTATGTTTTTGCTTCATGCACACAACTTCATGGGGTTTTAATTATTTATTTGCGTATACAGAGCTGTCACTTGTCTATACACCGCCCAAATAAAGGTATGTGTTAGAAGAATGTGTTGCAGGTTTGGAACAAGATCGCTCGAAGGGCGGGCAGGTACTCTGCTCATATCCTGTAAATAAAGAACCAAAAACTGGTGCACCTCGTGTTGCAGAGTACAGAACACACCTTACAGTTCGAAGCATTACAAAATGTGTTTGGAGGGATGGAAGGGAGGGAGGAAAAGATGATGGATGGAAGGGAGGGAGGGAAAGATGATGGATGGAAGGGAGGGAGGGAAAGATGATGGATGGAAGGGAGGGAGGGAAAGATGATGGATGGAAGGGAGGGAGGGAAAGATGATGGATGGAAGGGAGGGAGGGAAAGATGATGGATGGAAGGGAGGGAGGGAAAGATGACGGATGGAAGGGAGGGAGGGAAAGATGATGGATGGAAGGGAGGGAGGGAAAGATGACGGATGGAAGGGAGGGAGGGAAAGATGACGGATGGAAGGGAGGGAGGGAAAGATGACGGATGGAAGGGAGGGAGGGAAAGATGACGGATGGAAGGGAGGGAGGGAAAGATGACGGATGGAAGGGAGGGAGGGAAAGATGACGGATGGAAGGGAGGGAGGGAAAGATGACGGATGGAAGGGAGGGAGGGAAAGATGACGGATGGAAGGGAGGGAGGGAAAGATGACGGATGGAAGGGAGGGAGGGAAAGATGACGGATGGAAGGGAGGGAGGGAAAGATGACGAATGGAAGGGAGGGAGAGAAAGAGGAGGGGTGGAAGGGTGGGAGGGTGATAGGAGGGATGGAAGGAAAGAGGAGGGATGGAAGGAAAGAGGAGGGATGGAAGGAAAGAGGAGGAATGGAAGGAAAGAGGAGGGATGGAAGGAAAGAGGAGGGATGGAAGAAAAGAGGAGGGATGGAAGGAAAGAGGAGGGATGGAAGGAAAGAGGAGGGATGGAAGGAAAGAGGAGGGATGGAAGGAAAGAGGAGGGATGGAAGGAAAGAGGAGGGATGGAAGGAAAGAGGAGGAATGGAAGGAAAGAGGAGGGAGGGAAGGAAAGAGAAGGGAGGGAAGGAAAGAGGAGGGAGGGAAGGAAAGAGGAGGGAGGGAAGGAAAGAGGAGGGAGGGAAGGAAAGAGGAGGGAGGGAAGGAAAGAGGAGGTGTGGAAGGAAAGAGGAGGGATGGAAGGAAAGATGAGGGATGGAAGGAAAGAGGAGGGGTGGAAGGAAAGAGGAGGGATGGTGTGGGAGGGAGGGATAGGGATGAGAGGCAGAGGGGTGAGAGGGAGGGAGATGAAGGAAGAGGGGAGAGGGAGGGCATTCCGGCAGATGCAATGTCCAGTTTAACATCCATCCGAGAGATGATGCACATCGATTGATGAATCACCATGCCTGTGAAACACCTGGGTCAGGATTCGAACCGAAGCAAGATAGCTTAGAGCGAGTGTGTGTACCTCTCAGCTATCTTGCCGTGACGTTAACAAAACGTTTCATTTATTTTTGATTTCTATTAAATGCAGGCCCATCGCAGGTGAGTGGCCCCTGACCTTTGTTCAAGTCGATTGATATACAGTACCATATTTATTAATGGTGTGAATATTACAGAGTGCTCACCAAGTGGCGACAACAAAATGGTTCATAAGTACCGCTCGCTTGGTCACCGGACTGTCATATTAATAGTCCAGTCAAATTAGTATCTTCACCCACCACTAATTGCAAAAGAAACATTTCCACTGCAGTGCATTTCAGGAAGACCCCCTAATCACCATACTAAAAGTCCTAAAAAAAATCCTTGCATGGGAAAGTGGTGTAATTTGCATAATATGAAAATTAGCTTCCGCCATAAGAGAAAATTCATATTTTCGCTATAACTTTGCATCCAAGTACCCAATTAAAGCAAATCAAGTGTCCAAACCCATGTTTTCAAGGTCAATGAACATGATAGACACATTTTAAAATTAATATTTTGAATATAATTTGCATATTATGCAAATTAGTTTCAGGAATTCGAGAAATTTCTAATTTTCACCATTATTTTCCATATAAGGAACAAGTATCCAAACCCATATTATGAATATAACTTGCATAAAATATGCATACGAGCTTTTAGCAATTAGAGAAAATCAAAAATGTCAGATAACTTGAGATTTGAAAGTTTTGATGTTGATCCTTCCCACTTTTATGATGTCATCCATTGTCACTGATACTCCAGGCACAGGTTTACGAAGCAGCTTTCCTGGTGTGAAAGTGGAAATAATCCCCATTCCATGGAATGCTCCAAAGCCATCAAGAGTTCTTATATTGTGTTCAACATTGTCACCAACATGCTGAATGAACTCTCCAGATCCAGGCTCAGGCAACTCTGCCCCGTGTGTAAGAGCGGAACTTTTCTCGAACTTCTGCACTTCAGAATAGGAACAACTGAAGCCGTGTTTATGAAGAGTATCTACGATGAACCGTGATGAAAACTGATGATGCATTTCAGTGGCTAATCCAAATTGCAATGGGGCTAGAATGACTCTTGGCCTTGTTTCTTGCATTATAGCTTGTCCAATTGATACTTCTTCAGATCAGTGTTTTGCCAACGAACAAACCTTGCAATAACATCAGTAATGACTGTGGAATGAACTGCACAGCTGCTTCTGTTGATGACATCTGTTCTCTGGTTGGATATACATCATTAGAAGAGTCAACTGCCTTTATGTCACTCTTGATAAACTTGGCAACTGTGTTTATCATTCGTATTTTCTCAATATTGGGGTCCTCTTTCTTCTGTTCCTTGTAAAAGTCATGGAGAATATTTGCTGCTGTTCGTCTAAAAGTTGCAACATTTGGCTTCCCATTCAGCTCGGTTATTATGATATCGTCACCAAAATGTTCCATGAGTTTACTCTTCATATGTGTAAAGCCATAAACTGCAACCTCTGAACCCAAAAGACCCGTCTCCATTTTCACAATCAAGTCTGTTATTGTAATCTGTTGATCATCATTTTCCTCCAGGTACTTTGCAACCAACAGGAATGCTTCATATCTTTCTGCTTCTTTGGGTCTGCCAAGCCTTTGTTTCTTTGTAACACCACCTAGTCCAGAGGAATGTTGCTGTGGATCCTGCTTCCCAGTCCTGAAGTTGACATTACAGCTTTGATGGTAAACTGCATCGGCTGCGATTAGGTCATGAGCATATGCAATTCTGTCTGAAACTAACGTAGACCATTCATCTTTCCTTTGTGCACATGAATGCAAAACAATATTTTGGAATGATGTGGTTCTTACAGGATAGACATCCATGTCATCAAGCTTTTTCTCATTGAAAGTTGCTGGTTTACCGCTAAATAAACAGCGCTTGTCCAAACTGAACATTGGTGTTTCTGAACGAAGGATACACGGTGAGGGCTGATCTTGTTCAGTTACTTTTTCCTGTGCCTTTGCAATCATCTGTGGATGAGTGAAAACCTGTCGGCATTCTGTGTATTCGCTGACCTTTACGAGTTCTTATACCACTTCCTTGCTGCTCACTGGCCCTGTTGATACTCTCGCTCCCCTTTTCTCGTAGGATTGCAGTATCCTGACCATCTTCTAAACTCTTCTCGCAGAAAACACACTCAGCCATAGCTATCTGTGATTCATGAAATAACAGAGCAGAAACAATACAAGTTAGGGTGAGGGTTACGGTTCAATCGGATACAGTACTTAGATGCAAAGTTATAGTGAAAATATGAATTTTCTCTTCTGGCAGAAGCCAATTTGCATCTTATGCAAATTAGACCACTTTCCCGTGCTAGGATTTTTTAGGACTTTTAGTATGGTGATTAGGGGTCATACTGAAATGCACTGCAGTGGAAACAATTCTTTTGCAATTAGTGGTGGGTACATCGACTGGACTATAAACACACTTCACGGAGATGCCAAAATATCAAATATTTTCTAATTTGACAAAAGAACACTGTTTTTTTTTTAGGAGTCGGAGCTGTTAAAAAGTTCAACTCTGGAGCTTAAAGTTTGTAATTCTGCTTCGTTTAAGAGATTCATGAGGTTATCGCATGTGTGGAAATGAAATAAAGCCACGAACACTGGCGTCTCCGGGCGTTTATAAGCATTACAATATACCCCACGATTTGTAGGTATGATGACCAGGCATTCAATATGAGGAAAAAAAACAAACAAAAAAAAACAAACTTGATCGTTAAGAAATTGTTGCGGCCTGTTCCAAGTCAAGGCATGGTTGAGAAGGCCAAAAAAAACATGGCGGCTTTAGACTCCAGCAAAGTAACCCAGGAAACACCTTAAGACCCCAGAGAGCGAGGTGGCTGAGTATGCACCTGATGAAGGATATAATTAAATAAGGCCGTTAATTATCTTCCAAAGGGGGGTTTTAATTAACCCAAACACCCAATTTTCACTCTTGCACTTCCTTGGAGTTCCCTTCATATGTATGCAGTTTCAGGCTGTGAGGTTTCATGGTTTTGGAGTTATGGAGCAGACACACACACACGATAAAAGCAAGGCATTCTTTAAGTACATAAGGGGTGAAGAAGAGGTTCGGACAAGTATGGGCTCTGAGGAATAGCACCAGAAGAGTTTTTTTTCTTTTTGTATACATAGTCAAGGCTCATAGAAGAGATAGTACATTGAACGTAACAGGATGTAACAGACAAAAACAGGACACAAAACACACGTGCATGAGATGGACATAATGGAAACGGAAGGAAACTCAAAGGAGGAAAAACTGAAAAATTGGGAGTTGGAGGAATTTGGGTGGGGTTTATGAGGGTAGAAAAGATCATGGTTTCAGATTGGGGACAATCTGAGATGGTGGTGAGAAGCTGTCTTGAAGACCTGGAGGAAGGAATTAGATTGAAGAAGTGGATGTGGAAGTTGATTCCACAGGTGGAAAAAGAAAGAAGAGAAACAAGAAGGGCACTCGGTAGAGCGCATACCTCTGCAATGAAATGCCTGATCCACGAGAACATATCGGGCCCAATACATGTTTGAAATATCATGTTATATAATTGTTTTTGGCCCGAGCTCTCAATGGTGAAGAATCGCTTTAGAATTAAATAATTCTCGTATCCAGATCCGGATTCGGATCTTCACCAAGATCGAATCAATTCTTCCTTGTCACACACCCAACGTGTCCAAGTTTCATCCGAATCCGTCCGCAACTTTTTTGAGATATCTTGAGCACAAACAGTCAAACAGACAGACAAACAGACAGACAGACAGACAGACAGACAAAAATGGGTGAAAACATAACCTCCTTCACCTTCGGTGGGGAAGTTAGCTGTGATCCTGGATTTAGGTACATTCACCAGAAGGGGGTTGATGGTTGATAAACCTGAGGAAGGGACAAGGCACAGAAAGAGCAGAGGGTGCAAGACCGGCCAGAAAGAAGGCCGTAGAAGGAAGAGAAACCACCGACCTGTCTGCGACGGAGAAGAAGTGAGAGACCGAAAGACTCAGCTTTAGCATGGGAAATTCCAATGATAGTAAAGACAATGGTTTCAATGGCATCAAGCTGATCAAGATGTGAAAGCAGGATTGCCAGACCAGAACCTCAAGTTGCGGATGAAGGCCTTGTAGATGGATAAGAGTTCAGGTGTGCCAACGAAGGACTTTGTATGATGGAGGATGCCCTGTTGGCAGCTGGCTTTGGAGCCCAAGAAAGTTCATGGCTGATAGTGAGACCCAGGAGTTTGAAAGATGAAACTTCCTTAAGAGGATTGTTAAGAAAGTAGATCGGAAGGTTTGCCAGATGGTGTTTTCAGAGAGAGATAATGAGTGTGTGAGATTTGTCAGGATTGAAAAACATATTCCAAGTGTTTGACCAGTTTGTGATTTTTTTTTCAAGTTGTGAAGAGAGAGTAGAGGCTGCAGCCTGCCTGTCTGAATGATGAGGGATGGCATGACAGAGGGTGGAGTCATCAGCAAATGGATAAAGAGGATTTTTTCAGTCAGAGAGATTATTATTGATGATGATCAGGAATAGGACTAGGAACAGAATACTGCCTTGGGGCAGCCTTGACAGGGAGAGGAGGTGAAAGGATTCTGTTGAGTGTCATACGTTGGCAACAGAATTGGAGGAAGTTCACAAGCCGTGTGTGGAGGTGGCAATGGATGCCAAAAGGTAGACAGTTTGGAGAGCAAGGCGGGATGCCAGATTGTAAAAAAAATAAATAAATAAATAAATCACTATTCTGTTCATGAGGAAAGTGACATGGCAGGTTTATTAAATAGTTGTATTGCTTCAACATGGATGCAAGAGGGCATCTCTCAAGGAGGTGAGGAAGGACTCTTACAGAAGATCCAGGTTGAAATGGAGGAAGTAAAGGAACAGTGAGGTCATCTAAGAGAAGATAAGGCTCCGGGGCCAAATAATATGCACCCGAAAGTATCGAGGGAGGTGGCTAAGCAGGTAAGCGGGAAGTTAACGGATATTTTCAATAGTTCACTCGAGTCAGGACAGGTACGGGAGGATTGGAGAGCAGCAAATGTAACACCCTTATTTGAGAAAGGATCCAGAGAAGAATTGGGAAACTATAGACCTGTTCGTTTGGCTTCAGTTGTGGGGAAGGTGTTGGAGATATTAATTAATTATGGACCGGATGAGGAACCATTTAAATAAAGACAAACTAATTAAATGTCATAGGAGGCTCTTTTTTAATAAGGTATCACATCGGAGGTTGTTGAGCAAGGTGATGGCTGGTGGAGTGGTTGGTCAGATAGCCAGTTGGATTGCAAACTGGCTTCGAGATGTAAAACAAAGAGTGGTCCCCTCCCCAGGAAGAGTAGTGAGTTTGGGTCGTACATGGATATTGCAAAGGTTGCACAGGCTTGATGGGCCCAATTACATCCTCTTAGACATTCTTTTTGAAGCCCTTTTGAGATTTAAAATTTCATCCTACAATGTAAAAATCAAGCGTTTGATCATAATTTCGTTCAAATGGGAATGAACCACCAACCATACCAGATGCTTCACAAATCAGGCTTGCACGGCCCTTCGGTTCTTCAAATCAGATATTTATTCCACCTGGGGATACTTTCACAGAAGTCGACTTTCTCTCGTGCACCACCGGTTTGTTGCATCACGACTGCAGTTTTTCGATCCATCCTCGACACCTTTGGGACGCTGAACCCCAGTTGCTGTCAAGCAGCTTGTTTGCTCAGCTTGGAAAGCAAACCTGACTGAGGGTGGCCTTGATTCAATCCACAAGGCTCACAAGTACGTCCATCTTGAGGCAAGCCAGAACGCATCTAAAAATAAAAAATTAAAATATCTCAAAGGTGAATTATACAATCAGTCTCCTTCCTCGGTCATCTCGGTACCTCGTCAAGTCCAAATCCGGTGTATGCTCATTCCATCTGTCACCTCAACAATATGATTGCCAACTGCTGTTAGATCTTAGAATCCCAAGTTCAAATACTGCTCAGCTATTGAATCAATACCAGGTGGGGTTGACAGCCCGTCATCCTTCTCAGGTCAGCAAAATGAGTACCAGCTTGCTGGGATGATTGAGCCATTTGAGTGTCCTGCATTGGAGTGGTGACCCATCTAGAATTGTGCCCGATAGCCCACGAGACCGCTTCAGCAGCACTGATGCTCCGGACAGAGGATGGTCCCGATGTCAGGTCAGGTATGGGAGCATGTGCCAGAACAGCGCGTCGCTGCGTCCACTTTCCGCCGGTACTCCAGGGGCCTCCGTCTGGCCATCCCCCAGGCAGATGCCAGGCCCATCCCCATCTCCTTGAGATGATGGTCAACCTGCTGCAACCATGAGGTACGTGGTTGGCCCACTGGCCTCCTCCACTCATGAGACTCCCTCGCTGAGAGAATCTGGTGAGCAGGATCAGCGTCAGGAAAACGAGCCACATGTCCATACAGCCGCAGCTGACGCTCACGGACTCTGCAGGTAACAAATCTCATCCGAGTCTCTCTCAGCAACCGCTCGTTGGACACAAAATCCGACCAGCGATAGCCAAGGATTCTCCGAAGAGACCTGGTACCAAAGGAATTAAGTCTCCGTCTCAGATCCTTGGTCAAAGTCCAAGTCTCGCACCCATAGAGCAAGACTGGAAGTACCAAGGACCTGAAGACTCGGACTTTCGTCCTCCCGCACAGGTACCGGCAGCGCCACACCCCATGATCCAGTGAATCCATGACTCCCCAGGCCCGACCCAGACGTCTATTGACCTCCGGCTCACAACCTGCGGAGACATGAATATCACTGCCAAGGTAAGTGAATCTATCCACGACCTCAACATCCTCACCACAAACAGACACAGACAGGACAGCAGCATCCAAGATGTCACCGAAAGCCTGGATCTTTGTTTTGACCCAAGAAATCCGTAATCCCAACGGCTCCGACTCCTCATTCAGCACCTCGAGGGCCCCCAAGAGGATGTCTAAAGTCTCCGCAAAGATGACTGCATCATCTGCAAAATCAAGGTCCGAGATCTTGACATTGCCAAACGATGCACCGCAACTTGATCTCTCCGACATCCTCCCTAAAATCCAGTCCATACAAGTGCTGAAAAGTGTGGGGGCAAGTACACATCCCTGACGAACTCCAGTAACAACTGGAAATAAGTCAGAGGCGGTACCACCACACTTCACAGCACTCTCAGTACCAGAGTAGAGTTCAGACATCAGATCGATCAGTTTCGGTGGCACCCCACGAAGACCAAGAATCCTCCAGAGGACATCCCGATTCACTGAATCGAACGCTTTACAGAGATCAACATAGGCTGCAAGCAGCCCCTGCTGAAACTCTCGTCTGCGTTCAGTGAGGACACGAAGTGCAAGGATACGGTCAATCGTTGACCTCTTTGGTGTAAAGCCTGACTGCTCTGGACGCTGGTGCTCAAGCAGATGGTGGCGAACCCTATCAAGAATTATCCGAGCAAAGACCTTGCCCGGCACTGAGAGCAGCGTCACCCCTCGGTAGTTGTTGCAGTCTTGGCGATCACCCTTCCCTTTCCAGAGAGGGACAACAAGGCCCCTCTTCCAGTCAGTTGGGATGATGCCTGTGTTCCAGGCAGAGCACAAAACTGCATGCAACGACGCGAGTGCAGCATTTCCACCAGCCTTGAGAAGTTCAGCATGGATGCCACAGATCCCTGGAGCTTTGCCCCGTTTCAACTGGTTCACCGCAGCCCGTGTTTCCACAAGCGATGGTGGACCACAGTTGATTCGAGGGTCAGCAACAGGGATTGTAACACCCTTGACGTCCAACTCGACAGCTGGGGGATCAGCCTGGTACAACCGCTCAAAGTAACCGGCCCAGCGGGCCTTCACTTCAGACTCCTCTGTCAAGAGCCTACCACTCTCTGCTCGAACTGCAGTGCTCCGAGGGATGGGCTTGGATGAACGTAATGCGCGAATTCCCCTGTAAGCGGGACGAGAATCACCTGTCCACAGGTGATGCTCTACCCCCTCACAGATTCCTCGCACATAGGCCTCCTTGTCCACCCTCAGTGCACGTACAGTTTTACGCCTCAGCTCCCTGAACAGCTCAGCTCTGCCATTCAGCCTGGCCCTGCGACTCTGGTCAATGGTATCCAGTGTCCCTTGAGAGACAAAATTCTTCTTTGCCCTGCGGTGAACTCCAAGGCATCCACCGGCAACATCAAGGACGGTGGTCTTGAAGGTGCTCCACAACTCTTCAGGACCCCCCAAAGCACCCAGACCCCCCAAGTGTCCACTCAGCCTGTTCGCAAACTCCTCAGCTACTCTCTCATCCCTGAGCTTGGCAACATCCAGCCTAGGCTGGGATGGTACCATTCTCCAGGATTTAAGGTGCAGCTTTAGAGTTGCTACAACAAGCCTGTGGTCAGTATTGAGGAACTGAGCACTCCGGTAGACCCTGCAGTTCTGGATCATCCTCCAACGACCGTCAATGAGGACATGGTCAATCTCCTTTGCCACACCGCCAGCGTTGGAATACCAAGTCCAGCGATGAGCTTGCGGGCGCTGAAACCATGTTCTGTATAGAATGCATCCTTCACGGTAAGATCACTCGCCTCAGTCGGAGCATAAATAGAGACCAGGGAAATGACACCTAAGGAGTGACGAATCCTTAATCTCATAATACGCTCGTTGACCGGTGTTTCCTCAATTATCATTGGGGTCAGCTTATTGGACACAGCTACAGCAACTCCTTGGGTATGGTAACCATCAGAGCGACCAGACCAATAGTAGGTGTAACCACCCACCATTATCTCGCTGCAATCCGGTCTCCGAACCTCAGAGAGAGCTGCAATCCCGATGTCCAAACGCTTGAGCTCAGATGATAACAGAGACAGGTGATCATCGTCTCTTAGGGATAGGACATTCCAGGCACCCACCCGAAGGGACCGCCTCAGGTTAACCCAAGGAGACCGCCGTCTGGTGGACGACACCTCAGCACCACTCCGACACACTCTCCCGCAATCTGACCCAGGGATGTTACCCCGTGTTTTCCCTCCTATCAAAGATTGGGGGTCCCGAAGGCTTTGCCCCAATCCCATCATCCGGTGAGCTGCCCTGCGAAGGGAAGCTGCACAGGAGGTACTCCCACGGAGTGGGTTTTCAGATTTTTTTGCGTTTTTGCGTTTTGCGGAATGAAGCGTTTTACGGTGGCTGGAGTGCAAATCCTGCCACCAACCTCCTAATAAGAAGTAACCCAACTGCAGGAGGACGTCCGCAGACACAGTTGGGCACTAGATATGGATGGCCGTTGGCTCACAAGGAGCTCCTCCGCCCTTTGACAGGTTTTGTTTTTAATCCTGCTGGGTGTCCATATCCAAACACCCTCCTCACCAGAAAACCTGGTGGGGGAGACGGTTTAGTCGCCGACAACCCGACCATGGAACAGGTTAGTACAGGTTTACATGGTACCTGTAGCAGGTCACAGATCGAACCTGACCTGACAAAAAAAAAAAAAAAAAAAAAACCTGACACAGATCGAACCTGTCCCGATGGATGGTTCGATGTGCGACAAGGAGGAATTGCCTCGATTTTGGTGAGGATCTGAATCCGGATAATAGTTTGTTTTGTTTTTTTCAAGTGATTCTTCACCATTTTGAGATGGGGCCAAAAAAAGATTATCACATGATATTTCAAAAAAAGGTGTGGATGAGTTATGACAAGACTCGGTGGATTAGTTGGTAAAGTAAGAACAACAAGCCATTTAGATTTTGATTTAGGTCCGAATCCAGATCGGGCCTGCAATCAGTGGGACACCAAATATAAATTGTTCAGCCTGGTGGAGGTATGCACTCTCCTGAATGCCACCTCTAGTTGCTTCTGATGTCCTCTTTCCTTTGTCTCAAACACCTTGATCTCCAACCATCAGTTTGGATTCCGTCCTGATCACAACTCTGGACTTGCTTCTGCTCCTTCTCAGAAAATGTTGGAAGCCCTCAATCTCAAGGAAGAAGTTGGAACCATCTCGCTGACATTCAAGCCAGGTGTCGGCCAAGTGGTTAAGGTGGCTGGCTTGGGATCTTCGGGTCACAAGTTCGAGCCCTGTTGGCCGCGGAATGCATTTCCATTAATGGAACCCCACTCTCCGCACTGGGATTACAGGTTTCCTGGGTCAAAACTAAGATCCAGGCTTTCAATGGCATCTTGGATGCTGCTGTATCGTCTCAACTTGTTTGTAGTGAGGATGTTGAGGTTACAGAGAGATTCACTTACCTTGGTCGTGATAGTCACGTCTCCGCATGTTGCGAGCCAGAAGTCAATAGACATCTTGGTCGGGCCTGGGGAGTCGTGGATTCACTGGATCATGGGGTGTGGTGCTCTCAGTACCTGTGCAGGAGGATGAAAGTCTGAGTAAGTTTCGTGCTTCCAGTCTTGCTCTAGAGATGTGACACTTGGATTCTGACCAGGAATCTGTGATGAAGACTTAACTCCTTCAATACCAGGTCTCTGGAGAATCCTTGGCTATCACCGTTCAGACTGTGTCCAACAAGTGGTTGCTGAGAGACTCAAATGAGATTTGTTACCTGCGTAGTCCGTGAGCACCAGCTGCGGCTGTATGGACATGTGGCTCGTTTTCCTGACGCTGATCCTGCTCACCAGATTCTCTCAGCGAGGGAGCCTCGTGAGTAGAGGAGGCCAATGGGCCTCGTGGTTGCAGCAGGTTGATCGGCATCTCAAGGAGATGTGGATGGGCCAGGCATCTGCCTGGGGGATGGCCAGACGGAGGCCCCTGGAGTACGGGTGGAAAGTGGACACAGCGACGTGCTGCTCCGGCGCATGCTGACCTGATCTGACCTTCTCCCCTCTTGCAGTAGTTCTCCAAGGCAGCATTTTTGGGCCCAGTCTTATTCCTTATCAAAATGAATGACCTCTGTGAAGCTCTAGAAGCTCCTCAATTCCTTTTTGCAGATGATTGCACAGTACCACTATCCCTCTGCATGTCTCTGCTGATCTGGAAATGATTAGACAGCGGTCTGATAAATGGAACCTGTCTGTTATTTCTTGAAAATCTCACTCTCTCGCTTTGAGAGGATTGACAAACTCCCCCCCCCCCCTCTCACCCCTGCCTATTTATTCGGTCATCCACTACAAGAGGTTCAGTCTCTTGAAATCCTTGGCTTCAAAATCAGCCATGACCTTTCCTGGATCAACCATATAATAAAGCTGGTGTGCAAAGCCAGCTGCAGACTTTGCATCCTCTGTCGATCCAAGTGCTTCCTTGGAAAATCAGGTCTTACAAGGCCTTTGTCTGGAGCTAAATGGAGTCCCGTTCTCTGCTCTGGGCTAGCATCCGATCATCACATATGCGTCTCCCCTCAATTTTGTGCATTGTAAAGCTTTCAAAATTATTGGAATCTCCTGTGATGAGGCTGAAACACAAAGTCTCTTGCTTTCACACTGCAGGCGGGTCCGCTGGTCTCTGTTTTAGCGCCTTCAATGCAACACTGATCCCTCTGATGCCTCGATCCTCTGACCTTCCCTATGGACTCCAGGATGCAAGTGTTCTTCCATTCACCCCCTCCCGGATAAACTTCCATCATCCCAGCTAACACCTCAACTCCTCTTCCTTGCTGATCTCAAGTCAAGATGAAACCCCCTGACGGAGGCTCCTCGGTCTCACTCTTCCATCTCGGGCTTCAATCAAGCACTGCACCGCCATCTCTCGTCACACCCCATCCTGATCCGAGATCTACATCACCCCCATTAACCTTTCCCAAATGAACCATCTTACTTGCTATTTTCAGTGTTTCTGTCCTCCCCATTCATTTATTCCCTTGATGTTTGTCCAACTGCCAGTTCTACCTTGCTTTTCCCTGCACCTCCCCTGTAAATAAAGAAGGGGGGGGGGAAAAAGAAGTCACAGCCGGTTTAAATGGGACAAGTCCATTTAACCCAACATGCAAATGGCACATTTCCAAGCAAATATATAAAATTGATTCTAAAGGAGTTTTCATGAAACGCACCAAATCAAGTGTTACTTTTGTAGCTTTATCCACAAATCATTTAACAAATTAAATAGACAGTGTACGTATCCATACGGCAGACGTGAAAAATAAATAAATCAATCGATCAATAAAAATGGGGGAGTGATCAACACAGATAATTATCATCAAAGGCTCAGTGTAGAAATAATCGCAATACTTTGCAAAAGTTTAACAACACGAGGTTTGGCGTTTCGGTGTAGACGTCCTCAGCAAGACAAAACAAATTCAAAGCTGGGGAATATAATGGAGAAAAATAGGACCGCTGGACCTGTCGCTTATCTGGGCCTTGGCCGAATGTTGTAACCCAAATTTGGTAATATTATTCTGACCGGTGGGTCTGGAGAAGAATTTGTTTGAAGAAATTTGCCAAGTCGGTCATTTTGACCTATTTAGGGTCATGTGACTGAAACAAGCTTTGCAATCCCTGCAGCCAGTCAGGAGAGGTACATTGCTGAAAATATCAGCCGGATCAGCCCAGCGGTTTGGCCGGAAAAGTCGAATAGACCGGATCTGGATCCAGACCTGAACCAAAATCAAATTGGCTTGTTCTCGTCACCGGACGAACTCATCCACCAAGTTTGGTCATAAGTTGTTCACAACTTTTTGAAATATCATGCGATAGTTTTCGGCACCATCTCTCAATGGTGAAGAATAACTTTAAAAAAAAAAATTAAAATAATTCTTAATCGTCATATCTGAATCCGGGTCTACAGCAAAATCGAATCAATATGTCCTCGTCACACACCCAACAATATCCACCAAGTTTCGTCTGAATCGTTCCCAAATTTGAGATATCCTCAGCCTATGCTCACAGACAGACAAACAGGTGAAAACATAACCTCCATCCACCTCCAGTGGCAAAGGTAAAAAGGTGCAAAAACAGAAATCCCCTCAATTACAGACTTATCAACTTACTTTCAATCATCAGCAAGGTCATGAAATCCATCATCACAGCCGATATGAAATCCTTCATTTTCTCCAATAATGCCCCCTCAGATCACCAATTTGGTTTCAGACCTGGTCACTACCTTGGACACTCACCAAACAATGGACGGAGACCCTCAACATCAGACATGAGATGAGGGCCATCTCTCTGGACATATCTCATGCTTTCTATACAGTCTGGCATCCTGTCTTACTTGACAAACTCTCTGCCAACAGCATGCAACGGAAACTCCACACAAAGCTCCCTAATTTCCTCTACTCCTGTTACCAATGGGTAGCACTCAACAGAATCATTTCATCTCCTCTCAGTGTCAAAGATGGAGTGCACCAAAGCAGTGTTTTGGACCTAGTCCTATTCCCGATTCATAAATGACCTCTGACACTCTGGTAAATCCTCCATTTGCTGATGACTCCACCTTCTGTTGTGGGATCGCTCATTTTTCAGACAGGCAGGCTGCAGCCTCTTCCCTCCCTTCAGATCTCAACAGTCACAAGCAAGCTGATCAAACACTTGGAACACGTCTTTCAATCATGACAAATCTCACACTCTCATTATGTCTCTCCGAAAGGACCGACTTGCAAAACCTCCTGTCTGCTTTCTCAACAATCCTCTTGAGTAAGTTCAGTCATTCAAACGCCTGGGTCTCAGGAGTTTGAATGACTGAACGATCTTTCCTGGGCAAAACACATTTCAAAGTTGGCCTCCAAAGCCAGCCACTAACTGGGCATCCTCTGTCATACAAAGTCCTTCCATGGCACAGCTGAACTTTGAACTTCCATCCACAGCTCAATGGAGTACGGCTCTCCCCTCTGTGCTGGCTCCCCTGCCTCACATCATATTCAGCTTGATACCGTGGAAACCAAGGTCTTCAAAGATCATTGAAATCTCCTGCGATGAAGCTGAGTCGATAGGCCAATCACTTCTCTATCGCAGACAGATCGGTGGTCTCCGTATTCTACCACCTCCTTTCTGGTCATGCATGCTCTGCTCTTCCCATGCTTTGTCCTCCCCCCACCCCCAGGTTTCTGCAGGACACAAACCATGAACCCCCTTCTGGTGAAACTACCCAAATTCAGGATCACTGCTCACCTCCACTAATTTGTTCCTCTTTCCCCGCTCCCCCCACCTGGGAAACCAACTTCCACATTCTCTTCAATCTCATTCTTCCATTTTGGTCTTCAAGACAGTTGTTCACCACCATCTCAGATCATCCCCCATCCAAACCCATGATCTTTTCCACACCCATTAACCCCCACCCCCAAAACCCATCTTCTTCCAAATTCCAGTTTTTCTTTCCTGAGAGTTTGCCTCATTTATTATATTACTTAAATGATCATTTGCTTCTGTACATGGCACTGACAACTTCCCTTAAATAAAATAAATAAAGTTTATAAATGGCAAACTTGAAACATATCATGCAACTACAAAATAATTTTCCTTCCAAAATTTTATTGCATTTCTTTGACATGTTCAACACCGTTTGGATATTCAAGTATTGCGAGGGAGGGGAAGGGGGCAAAAATATGTGATGAGCAACATATTCACAATCCAAAACATTGACTTTTTCATTTTATCACACAAGTATAAGAATGGAAAGAAACATTTTCATCACCAAATATGTATACTTGTGATTGGGAGGATAGCTTAGAGGTGTGCGCACTCGCCTTCGAGCTGTCGGGATTGAATGTTGACCCAGCTACAAACGGTCATCCTGGTGTTTCACATGCAAGGCGATCGATTCAAGGCATGCACCATCCATCGGAAGGACGTCAAGGACCTGTCTGACAGCACCGGTTGTTGGTGAGCATTAAAGAGCCCATTGTGCCTGCCATCGAGAGTCGGCGAGTTATTGCCAGCACGCTGGCCAAATTGCAAAATCCTGCCCTGACCAACTGCTGGGAAGGCAATGGCAAACCACTCAGCATAACCTTCGCCAAGAGAGTGCTTCAGCAGTACCGACACTGGAGAGAAAATGGTACATCGATGACTATACTTGTATGGATTAGAAAGTTTCCGTCTTGGACTATCGTGAGTATGCTACTTGAATAACTGAATGTCCCACCTACGAGTGGTACCTACAAACTGAACAAAGTCGTACCTCCAAACTAAAAATAAAAAGTAAACTTCAATGTAAATACATACTTCGAAAATACCCAAAGTTTTACTAAAATAGCAATTTAACTTTTGGTCCAACAACCCTTGATCACAAAAACCACTCATTCCTTCATGAGGCTTGGTCATTGATGGAAACAAAAATAATCTTTGGCATCAGCACAACCGAAAACACCTTTACGTAAATTTAAATTAAATAATAATAAAAAAAACTTGCCCTGATCTTCCCAATGTTGCAACTTCAAGCTGCAATTTGGTCAGAGGTTCTGGAACCAAAGGTTAAGAGGTTTATTGGTCTCCTGTAAACCCGATAACATACTGCGGTGTTTCAGATGCCTAAGGCAGTTATTGTACCAGCAATCTGTAAACAAACATTGTAAAAAAATATATCAAAAATAATGATTGAATCACCATGTGCCAACAAAGGGTGTTCTTTTGTTATACATATGGCAGATGATTGGAATTACTCAAGTATTTCTCATAATGATTTGCAGATGCCAAGTCACAAGTAAACTAGTGTTAAAAAACAAACAAACAAACAAAAAAAAACCAGACAAACGACTGATCAACTATTACTATTTATCCTCTCCAAAAGTTAAATACCTTTTGATGACCAATTGTGAAAAGTCATTTCAATTACTAAGAAATACTTGGCGCGACATCGAATTCTTCCATTTGGGCCTTCGGGCCCAAATTACAGACCAGCTACAAATCGTCCCCCTGGTGTTTCACTCGCAGGGCAGCACCGTCCGTCCATCAGGACGTTAAGCCGGAGGACCCGTCTGCCGGCACTTCCCTTTTTTAATGAAAGAAAATATTAATCAAACGGAATTTTTGATTGCATCGAATTTACCAGGAATTTATGCGGAGGCAGCCATGTTTTACCCTCGTCGGAAGATTATTGAGACATTTGATGTAAACAGCCAATCAGGACATGACTACAGGCTGCCCCTGCAGAAATTACTGCAAAATTCACCAAACTTGCAATTGCCGCTGCTGAGAGGCACATATGCCCCCCCCCTCCCCCCTCCAATTATGGATTAACTTTTCCACTTTGAAATCTTTTAATTTATTTCCTGAAATTTGACAGCATTTAATTCACCCTGCCTCCAAAATAAAGAAAAACTAGCATCCGTTGAAGACAAAGTCTTCGATATCCCCTGCCATAGTAAATGAGGACAAGTAGCAAAAGGCACCAGTTCAATTTATTCTTGATGTGTGTGCCAAATTTCATAAAGAAATAGTTAATAGTTTTGCAACTATGCTCTGGAAACAAAGGTTAACCTCAATTATTTCTTAATACCCAACTTGTTTCCATGGAAAGTGACAGAAATTTTTTTGGGGGAAATCTCGAAATATCAAAAGGCACCAGTTCACCACTTGCTTGATATGTGTACCAAATTTCGGAAATATATCTTGAGGGGATTTGTAGTTAAGCTCCAGAAATGAAATGTGACGGACGGACGGACGGACGGACGGACGGACGGAACCCATTTCTATATCCCCCACCAACTTCGTTGGTTGACGGGGGATAATGAGGCAGCAACCCGGTTGTTCGGTGAACAGTTTGAAGTATTTCATCAAGTAAAAGTACAACTACCAAATGGAGACAAATTGTGCATAGAAAAACCTTTCACCCATTCATCAATTCATGGATTCGCTTTGAATGAAGAAAAACTTCAGACTACTACTCATACATACTACAATGCCATGTTAATTCTAAAACAAGTAAAACTCATTTGAAAATAACATTACCAACGGTAATAAAAAAAAACATCACATTTGAAATATTTGTGGCAGAGAAACCCTGAACAAATCTCTACGGTAAACAACATAGTCGAGCGGCTGCTTAAGGCGTAAATTACAGCGGACATTTCTCCCGCTTGCCCAGCTCCTGAGTACTGTTCGCAAAGTTTTGTTGCGAAGGCGAAGCGAGGCCTACACCGGAAGACACATTGGTGCGAGATGAGAGCGCGAGCTCCAGTTGTTGTTGCAAGGCCAGCAAGCTCTCTTGGATTCCCAAAAAATCTGGGACCACTGCAGCATCTTTGTTCACATCTCCACATAGCTGTCCATTTGGATTTCTGAGGAAGAGATTTGTCAATCCCTTGCATCAACTCAACATCATAACCGATCAAGAAAGTTGGAATTCGATTGGTCGTGATGACGTAAAAGGTGTAATATTTTGTCTAATTACTGCTAAACAGAAGGGTGTTAAAAGTGCTAAGAACAGGATTTGTATTCTACAATGTTAAAGTATATATATTTAATCGAAATAAAACAACGATTATAAATGGTGCAGAAAAAAAAAATAAAAACACATTTTTTAATGCGGCGTCTTTTCCACTTTATTTAACGTGTAGCATGAGTTAATCGTGCCTATTGTTTGTGTCCTTTTTGACGTCCTTAAAAACATCAAGTTTCCTGCTTGGAATGGTTATAAATTTTGTTTGACTGCCAGACAGGCAGACAGACAGAGTCGAAATATCTCAGGAAAAAAATCAGAGCCAAAGCACTACAAAACTGCAAGTTCGTTTTCTGATTAATGTTCATAATATAATATTCAATGGAACTAAAGTGGCTCGACGATCAAAAACTCAAGTCAAGTGAATCAATTCCTCAACCGCGCTTTTCGCTTCACGTGTGGTCACAATGCATTCATTGCCGAATAAAATTGAAAAATCAAATTCCATCGGCTCTAAATTATGCGAGTGCAACCGGAATAAATCACCGGCCTCTATGGCAGTCGCAAAAGGTCACCATTTTAACAAACATTTAAACGCCAAACAACACACAACAGAGAGCTGCAATCAAGCCGATTGTTTCAGGTGAAGCCAACGGGAATATTAGCCAATTGGTGAAATTTGAAATTTTGCTTCATAATGAAAACAAACGTTTTTTTTCTTCCAAAAAGCAGGACATCACAGACACCCAAACTAAACATTTAATGCCTCCCTCCAGGAACCATAATAATTAATGTATATACATATAAATAGTAACATCAATTAAAAATGAAAAAAAAAGGAAAATTAAAAAAAAAATCAAATTGAATAAATTTTTTAAATTCAATAATTGAAAATTGGGGGGGGGGGGGGA
Organism: Eptatretus burgeri; assembly: GCF_056783735.1. Taxonomy (NCBI): domain Eukaryota; kingdom Metazoa; phylum Chordata; class Myxini; order Myxiniformes; family Myxinidae; genus Eptatretus; species Eptatretus burgeri. The sequence goes on from NC_140964.1 coordinate 136,467,903, forward strand.
AAAATCAAATGATTGCAAAATTAAATAAATAAATAAAAATAATGGGAATTTTTTTTTCTTCAAAAACCACAAAGAATAAACAATTAATGCCTCCTTTGGAACCATAATAATTATGGTCATGGGGTCACATTAACATCACGTACCTCTCATTCTGCATCATAGGAAGTCTAACCATACTGGTATATCCCGGTGGTGCCGACAGTTTTCCTCGCGGTTCATAAGGAGAGAGATGTTTTCTTTTGTGGTCGAGTGACATCTGGCGTTCACGTTCTCGGCGTCCGCGCACAGCATCGGCGATCGCCCCAAAGCCCAAGTGCCACATCTCCGCAAGGTTTAGCATGAGGCAAAGTCCCGCGACACCGTACATCACCAGCAGAAAAATGGTCTTCTCTTTTGGGCGCGACACAAAGCAGTCGACATAGTGTGGGCAAGGATCCCGGCCACACTTAAAGCGTGCAAGAACTACCAAACCGTAGATGAAGTACTGACCGACGAGGAATGCCAACTCAAAGATGGAGCGCACGACAAGCTGCAAAACATACGCTCTCATCAAGCCATCTATCTTAATGAGTCGCCTTCCGTCGTGCCTCTTCCGACTGCGGTCTTTTTGTGCCTTTTTCTCCACCGTCTGTTCCTTTGTTTCTTCCTCACACATCATTGGATCTTCCACGCCATCATCCTCCGCTTCTTCAATTCCATGATGTCGACTCCTTTTTCCAATGACCGGTTGTAATTCCTTTGCATTGCACTCTTCTCTCCTTTACCATGCAAGCAAAGGTCAGCATACATAAAGAAAACAGTAAATTTGTTACATAATAAAAGGCAATCACCATTGCATCACCAGATACGAGTATGACACGAAAATCAATGTTCAACCTTTATAGAGAAAAATCAAATATTCCTTTAGCTTCACAAATCCATGAAAAAAAACATGCAATGGATTAACCTCGAAAATTAACCAACCAAGAGGATTAGACATCGTGACACGATTGCCAGTGTTTCACGATTTACTTGTGCTCACATTCCCAGATTTAAGAAAGCAACTCGATTCGGAAACTTTGTTTTTGGAGCCAGTGGCTCAAAGGTCATGAACCACCGGGGGGATTACAACAGACCTAAACCGGGCAGATCAGTTCACATTCTCCACCTCGAACCCTCCAAGTTGACACACATCAACGAGAGCAGTCATGTCGATTCATCTTGGACCTAAAATACCAGGTTCAAAGTCCGTAATGTCCGGTAATTTATGGGCAGACATGAGCAGGGTGGACAGTGGGTATGTTTTTTTTTTGTTTTTTTTTTTAAGTTACCGGATTGGGATTTTTTTTGGCACCATTGACATGAGTTTAATTATTCTGATTTGTTTCAAAGTACATTTCAGGAATGTTGTTTTATCAATAAACAATCTTAACTAAATTGAGCATAAAGATGAAATCAAATATATATTTAAAAGTATATTTGAAAGAAAGACATGTGAAGCTGTACCCTTAAAATATACAGTTTCCAAATGTGCAGCAGACCAAGTGTGGAGGAAATCCCCCTTGACGATTACCCCAGATTTGGAAAACAAGCAATTGTGACTGACCCACAAACAGGTCAAGGCATGAATCCTGGAGGATTGACCTGCAAAGTCACCAATTTATCCACAGAACTTGGAATTTTCGAAGTTAATGTTACCATGATCATCTGTAAGCACTTCAGGCATTGCCGAAGTCTCAGAAAGATGGGTCCCCTGAAAGCTCAGCACTCATGGTACTCATGGTTGGCACTAGGTCTTGAGCTTCTCAAACAGTTCAATTCAGATCCAGCTACCGATCGCTCATCTGGCGATGGATGACGAAACACGATTTCACTTCTATAACCCTGAAACACATTGGAATCCATGCAATGGAACGACACGAGTCACCATCGGCAAATAAATTTCTCACTAAACTCTCAGCCAGAAATTCCAATGCCTTTAACTTTTTGGATGGCAAGGGAATCCTGCTAATCGACTGTATGTCTCACAAAATTATGATCGAAGCAGCATGTTACACCAGCCGAATGCAAAAAAAAAAAAAATCGCAGCAGTCCATAAAGGAAAATGCCAAGGGATGTTGACCAAAGGTGTGCGATCATCTTCCATGCCAATGCAATGCTGCACAAGGCCCGTGTTGCACAGATCACCAATCATGAATTTGGCATCGAGCAGAGGAATCACCCCAGAACAGCACGTGCTCCTGATGTCTCTGAAGGCCAAAGCAAGAAAGCCAATGTTTGCGTCAGTAGATACTATCAACAATGGAGTTCAACAACCAAAGGTTAATAAAGGTGTATTTACTGTCATGGGAAACAGTGTCAGGCTCTCTCTCTGACAGTTGACCCTTTGTTTGCTCCGACGTGGGGCCAATGCTTAAAGCATGAGCTATACTCAGTGTCCATTATTATAAAACATATTCCAATCAACTTTGTACAATTTATTATTCACCTGCGTGCAGCCCATTTGTACCCCCATCTCCCCCTCCCCCAATGATGAACGATTTTAACATTTCATTTGAAGTCCCAGCCTTATGGCTGCCAATGGGGAACAGAGTGATACTGTTGCGGGGCCGGGTATCGGCTGCGAGCACGACCACCAGATGGAGCAGGAGAGTTGGCTCCACCGATCACCCGGAATGTATATATAGGTCGTCACCCCGGATAACTCCGGAGCCGACGGGTCCCTTATCGGACCGAAGTTCGCCAATATTTCGACGGCATGAGGTAGGGTCCACTTGTCTAACTCCAATTTACCTAAGTATTCACGCCGTCCAACTACCGGGGAAATTCACCCTCGACGATGCTCGTACGGAACGAGTCGCTAGCGTACTCGAACCGTGTGTGACCCGAGCGGATGGTCACCGAGCTTTCGTCGGTCCAAATGTCCCTTTTACAGCGGCAACAGCCTGGCTAATTCCCAACACACAGCATGTCAAACCAATAAAACAAACACAAAAACGAACTGATACATTTAACACATGGGTTTATTTATAATAGGTGGGGAAGGAGGGGAGCACGTAAGAAGCAGAGTTATCACGGCTAATAGAAATGAAATGCAAATAATGTACAAGGCACTTTACAGTTTTACTTATAGATGGGCCCACACACAGACACACATAAGTGGACCCCAATGGTCTTCATTGAAGTCTTCCAGCTCGAGGAGAGGGAGCTGGAGACCAGAGCCTGCACTTGGACCTGTCCACCTCGTGTGGTCTTCAACGATCCGGCTCAACGGGACTCGAACCCGCAACACGATGCCACTCCAAGCACCAGGGACGGAGGAAAAGCATCGGACGCCAGGTACTGCCAAGCCGACCAGACGAGTCGATCTCCGGCCCCTCGAACCCGATCACTGCCAAGCCGACCCTGACGCTGACGCCCAATCCTGACGTTCACCGACTTGGTTTCCAAGGCCCTGGCGTTGCTTATATGGCATTTCTCCTACAGGAGGGAGTGTCGGGCGAAGGATCACCGTCTGAGACGTCTCCCCTCTCATTGGTCGACGGTTCGTGAGAAAGTCGATGTCTGAGACGTCTCGCCTCTCATTGGTCGCGGGAAACATTCCATCTCTCTGGGGCGGAGTCGGAGCTCTGGCGACCGAGGAAACTCCGCCCATGTACGTGCTGACACGCACGTGTTTAATGGCGTCGAGGTGACGAAGCGAGGTGGAGGAGTGTTGTTGTTGTTGTTGTAAGGGGGTGTAAAAATACTAACTATTAAAATAACGCACAGCGCATTTACATTTAATTCCCATTAGACAAGGGAAAACGGAGCTATCTATCCACATTTACTTATCGATATAACTGATCTATAGGACCTGTATGTTGAGTGCAGTAAACTTCCAAATTCGTACCAATACGATCAAGATACGGCTGAAGGAACATTCTGGACTTGTTACATGTCGAAACAGTGCGAAGGATAAATGGAGAAAGCATCCACGATTACTTGCTGTCTGCGGCATACAAAAGGTACTTGCGCCGACTTCCTCCACTTGAACAGTCAACGCATCGACATCAACATCAACGGAGTGCGCTCTCTTCTCTCTCATTGGAGGCTGGAGTGCCAAAACACAGTCTTAGGTCCAGTCTTCTTTATCACCCACATAAATGACCTCTCCGACATCGACAGATCGTAACATCCTGCGTAACCCGATCTCACTGCGCAGTTTTCATGAACAGATGGTTCGCAGCTCAGTGGGATGTCTACTTCTGATAAATAATTAAAATGAAAACGTTTCCATATTGTAATGTGCATCTCGGCTTCAGACACGCGTGTTCAAATGTTTTTTTTTTTTTCTGTAAAATCACTTTGCAGGTCCATGAAGCACACACACTACTGTTGAGCGATCAAGACATGTCATTTCCGGCCATGACAATTAGCGATTCGATTCACACCTCACGACGGTCGGTGTCCATGCCAAAGATTTGGTAAAGCAATTCTGGACCATGTTGAACATTTTCACATTTGTTTTTTGTTGATGAACTGCGTGTGGCTCACGTGACCAAGATCAACAAGAAAAAGAGCAATCGGAGATTGCAGACCCTCGCCAGGACTTTCGTGTGGTGTGTTGTGGACTGGTGTGTTACAGAATTAGAGACATAATTAGAACTGCCACTTTATAAATGCTGCCAGTGATGACTGGTTCAGCCATTTCAGAGAAGATTTTTGAAGGTTTTTTTTGTATTTTTTTTAAACAATATGGCTGCCAAATCATGTGACCGATGAAAAAAAAATCGTTTCCGTGGACCATTTTATCCCGAGATGACTCAAATTTTCATACTGATCGGATGTAGCATTCTACATATGCAATTATGACGTCATAACGAAGGCACCAATGTCAGAAAAAAAAATCACATTCCCCATGAGGAATACTTGCCATGTGCAAAGTTTCAATTTTTTCCTTGATGCAGTTTGAGATAGAGGTCCAAAGTTTTTCCATTTTTCCAACATGGCTGCTACATCACGTGACCTATGATGTCATAATGCTCAGTAAAACATTCCACACGAGTCGCTGCACCAATGGTGGAAATTTTGTCTCAATCTGGTAAGCGGTTGCGAAGAACAACACGAAAGTTCTGTGCAGACAAACAGGCAAAGAGACAGACAAGCCGGTAGGCGGCGATGGGTCGCCGAGCATGGAAACTATAAGATATAGAGCAAAATGGATGTCATATGGCGGATAGGGAATCACCTTAAGATTATGCACATCAAATCTCATCCAGTTCCATCTACTGATAACTACTCGGTATCCATTTGAATGAAAAGTACCGAAAATGCGGTTTGAAATCGGAAATCCCAAAAGTTTGAGTTGGTGCTGTGGGTGAACAAAGATCTAAATTGAAAATCCGGCTCGATCGTTTGTGCACAATGTGTTCCAGACGATTAGTGTGAATTTTCATGACCATCCGACCATAACCCTAGGAGGAGTAGCATTTGGAGCGAAGGCACCTCCAGCTCTCGCATATTATCGATTTTTGCACCAATTGACCTTTGACCCCTGACCGAAGCAAAATCGGTCAATTAGTCCTGAGGCAAAGTTGTAGAACTCATTGAGTCCCATGAACCTGCAAAGTTTCATTCGTATCGACGCACTCCCCTGATCGCGAGGGGGCCTTCAATTTTAGCCAATTTTCACGCATACCCTAATTGTAGGAGGCGGTGCGGGTAAAGTATTCCATATGTCACAAAAACCGGAATATATTTGATAGAGCATCACCTGTTGCTCATTCGTGCCAAATTTCATAATCCTACGTGGGATCATGGCTTTCGGAATTGATTTCGCGTGAACGGTACCGATTTTGAAGGTTTTTCGGTTGTTGCTGGGGAACCAAAGCGTCCCTAGCAACCATCACAATTTCCAAAGCACTGGGTCATAAGATGTACCTACCACCCGAGTTTGGTCATAATCCACCCACGTTTACGACCAATTATGCTGATGACAAACGAAGAAACATCCAAACAAACAAACACAATTACTGACAATTAGGGTCACCTATTTCGGCGACCCAACAGACAAACAAACAAATGGACCCAAATGCAATACTCTCCTTCGCGAGGGTAATTACCTTTTTATAATATTCAGCATTTGCGAAGACCCTCAAAATGATTATACAGTATATATTATATATATATATCTTATAAAACTAGCAAAATACCCGTCACTTCACTGACCGATTTAATTGAAAGACTTGTACGTCAAACGTTCTGCTCTATTCATCCCATCGTTTTCCCCGAGGACATGTTCGATCTGCTTGGAAGTCAGCCAACATCACCTTCGACAGCAAACTGCTTAGTCTTCTTCATGGGCACAATTATCACCACGTTCTTGCAGGGTTGCCCGGGGCGGAGGGCATTTGGTTAATTCTTTCACGAACCAGCTGGCCAGGCCTGACGTGCGACCAAGGTTTTGTAATTTGGCCAAGGTGCCGGGCAATAGCTCACCGACTCTTCATGAAAGACATTGTGGGAGATTTAACATCCACCAACTGATGCCAACAGACGAGATGCCCAGTTTAATGATGGCGCACGCATCTGCCGGTGAAACACCAGGATGACAGTTTATAGCTGGGCCGACATTCAAACCCGGGCTCGACAGCTTGGAGGCGAGTGTGCAAACCTCAAGGTGATCTTGCCACACACACAGCAATCACCCAACCCTGCTGCTTATAAATGGAACGAGAAAACAAAAACAAAAAAAAATCACTTCTGCTTTACTGTGGAACGGGCAGTTTGCTTTGGTTTTAACCTCCACTTAAAATGAGTGAAATTTAACATTTAAAAATATTTTGAATTATTCTCACTCAGATTTCAACATTAACATAATGCACATTATGAAGTTGTTTAAACTTTCTTTATACAAGATGACGACTATTTGTAATACCGGATACCGTATCACTCACTATCCAAGACACATTTACAGAGAGAATTGGGGTCTCGCCCACCGCCCCTCCCCCTCCTCCAGATATGCTAACCTGACAAACCATACTTGGGGTACCCATGGTGAACATGCAAAATTTGGTTGGATTTGCATCAGCTGTTTCTTTTTCGTTTTCAAAGCATGTTTAAAAAAAAAAAAAAAGTAATTTTTTTTAAATTCCCAAATTCACCTTTATAGGATAGGAGCAAAGGTACCTGGCATTGCCGGGCATCTCTTCCCACTCTTCACCTCCCTCCTACCCCTTCCGCTCCCTACTCCTACCCCTCCCCATAAAACTAGACCAATGAGCCTTCTCCCAATGATCAGCAAGGTTATGGAATCCATCATCGCTTCAGCCATTAAATCCTTCCTCTTCTCCAATGGCTTGATTTCCGATCATCAATTTGGATTCAGACCAGGTCACTCTACCCGAGATATGCTGCTTCTGCTCTCCCAATGATGGATGGAGATCCTCAATGCCGGACATGAAATCAGAGGCATCTCCCCAGACATATCACGTGTTTTCAATACGGTCTGGCACCCTTCCCTGCTCATCACAATCCCTTCCTATGGTATCCAAGGTAATCTCCACTCATGGCTCGCAAACTTCCTCTCCCGCCGCAGCCAACATGTGGCCGTTAATGGAGTTCTCTCATCCCCTCTTCCTATCCAGAAAGTGCTCTAGACCCTGTTCTTTTTTCTGGTTTTCATCAATGATCTCTCCGACTCTGGAAAATCCTCCTTTGCCAACGACTCCACTCTCTGCCATCCCTCAGATTGGCAAGCAGCAGCCTCTTCACTCTCTGCAGATCTGGATAAAATCACAAGCTGGTCCAACAGGAGGAACATTTCTTGAAACCCTGACAAATGTCACACTCTTACGATGTCTCACCGAAAGGACCAGTTAGAACCCCCCCCCCTCCCATCCACTTTCAAAACAATCCTCTTGAAGAAGTTCTTTCATTCAAGCTTCTGGGTCTCACTATATAACATGATCTTTCCTTGGAAAACCACATTTCCAAGCTGGCCTCCAAACCCAGTCGTCAACTCGGCCTCATCCGTCGTGCAAAGTCCTTCCTCGGCCCACCTGAGCTTCTGACAACATACAAAGCTTTCGTGCGCAGCCTGATGGAGTACTGTTCTCCCCTCTGGGATGCTGCTCCCGCCTCTCACCTTTCTCAGCTTCCTGCGATGGAATCCAAGGCATTTAGGATCATTGGTATCTCCTGCGATGAGGCCGAGTGTGTTTGGGTCTCTCACTCTCTCAACACAGGCAGGTCGGTGGTCTTTCTGTACTCTGCAGTCTCCTCTCCAGCCTCACCGCCCCCCATCCCCCTGCTCTGTCTGAGATATGTCCCCCCCCCCATATTTCCACAGGGCGCTCAAGGTCCACCAACAACCCCCTTCGGGTAAAACTACCAAAATCAAGAATCACTGCTCACCTTCACCCTTTCGGTCCTCTTCACCCCCCTCCCTTTGGAACAAACTCCCACACTCACCCCTCCAGGTCTTCAAAATAGCCGTTCACCACTATCTCTTATGTTCCCCCATCCAAAACCACGATCTTTTCTTCACCCACTAATCCACCCCAAAACCCACCTCCTTCAAATCCCCTACTTTCCTTCCTGAAAGTCCCAGTGGTATCCATTTTGTTTCCCCCGTGTACTGCACCCCATCCCTCTCCCTTCCACAGATCTCCTCATGTCTTTGTTCCACACTGTGTTTTTTTTCCTTCCATCTCCCGCCCATCTTGTCTCCTTCTCCCCTTGTTGTACGTTCTGTGTGTTGGCTTTTACACGAGCCTCGACGCTGTATCCAAAAAAAAAAAAAAAAACCAAAAAGAAAAAAAAAAGTTCAGCTGCAGGAGTTTAGCTTTGCAAGCTCTGTAAAAATCAACTAACTGGCTGAAGAACAAAGCTCTCTATTTGGGCCCACAAAATGATGCCCCCCCCCACCCGCACCCACTCCAATGCTGCCCGGACACGATACAGGACACACGACCTAGGGGTCTCACTCGGCACTTCAGATTTTGTTTTGAAGAGCTGGGAATCACGAATAACTAAAGCCTGCCTGTTACCGAAGGTCGACAGCAGTTGACCGACGGTACGAGTAAAGTGATGGCTTTAAACCAGCTTTCACGATGAAGTTATTGTATGCAGATGCTCCATGGAAAGCTTTTGCTGACTGCATACTTAAGCAAGCTGGAAAGCTTGGCTTTGATCAGCGCCTCTTGCTCATCGATGTCAAGAGCGTTTACCTAACATCACTCCCCCTGTTCTGTGGGAGTATGCCAGAAGCATGGCAGGCAGTTCCTGTTCAGCACAATACCGGTGACTATTCCCTCTCAATGTTTTTAATTGAGCCAATCTTTTAAAATCATGACCAAATGTTTATGCAAATAGTCATTGATGCTGATTGCACCAAAGTCAAAAACTTTGGAGACCCCTTTCTCCATAAATTGAAGTGAGCTGCTGACATTGGCCCCAATAGACCCAACACCAGCGGCTATGACAAAGGGAGGATTTTTCTCTCTGAATTTATGTGTTGATAAAGAAAATTGGCTAAAATGGGACCCGCTGATGGAAGCCAACAGTCTTTTGTCCCAATGCCCCTTTTTAAACACTTAATTACTTTTCAAGGTTTTATTCCTTTCAATCCGATGGAGAAATCCTCCATCTGTTCCTCCCCTGCGAACAGGCAGAACCACGATCTCACCGCAGACCGCTGCTCATTGGCTCTTCCACTCAAACCAAATGGCTTACCACGTATAAAGCAACCATTGTCAAGTGCACAGAAAACCTGCAAGGGTGGCGAGCACGTTCGATTTTATCTCACCGCATATGCGCTCACAAGTCAGAAACTTGTCCCTTCTGCGACGTCCTGAAACCATTTTGCACACTTTTATTGAATGCTTGAAGTTGCCCCTCCCTTTTTACAACAAAAAAAAAATTACATGTGATTCAAGGGACAGGTTTGGATTTTACGCATCATAATTCTTACCGTTGTAAAGATGAATGTACTTGATCTAACAATCTGGTCTCCGAAGCTAAAAGTTGCAATTTATCAAGAAAAGCACAAAATGCAAAAAAAAAAAAAAAAAAATTAAAAATCACACTCTCCTTTTAGCTTACGTTTTAATATTTAAAGCTTCAGTGACGTCACGTCTCCATGTGAAATTTGAATCCATCAATTGAACACACTTACCCGGTGGTGGTGCTTGAAGGAATCGTTGTGCAGCTTGGTTGATGGTGTCCAAGTAAATTTGAATTTTTTTTTAACCCTTTCTCTGATACATTTGTGTCAAATGACAACCATGCACACTGAACCCCCCCAGAATTAAAGAGGAACAAAGTGTGCATACACGTGTATCTGTTGGGTGGTCGCTAGACTACCCTTAGTGTCTGGTTTTCCGTCTGTCTGTTTGTATGTAATGGACGGCTCTGGAGGACAGAGGAGTCAACCGATTTTGATGAAATTTGACTGGTAGGTTCATACCAGGATCTAGTTGTATGATTTTGAGCACCGTTGCTATGGACGCCACCATTGCCTAGCAATGGGACTTTGAAATTTTTGAAAAAAAAAAAATCCGAAAAATATTCTTTTTTTGAAAATCAAAAATCTGCTTCCGCGCTTTTATGCGCACTATAAAATCAACTTCTTTGTCAAAAAAATTTCAGCCCGATCCGTCAAAACTGTATGAGTAGTATGCAATTATATTACTATATGCTTTCACCCCAACGTTCGCGTTGGGATTCCCTAACGTAGGGTTGGGGAATCGAACACAAATGATGAATGGACAGTTGCTCCTCATGTTCCTATATGGAACAATGAACGGCAAAAATGCCATCTGATGTGTTCTCTTATCTACATATTTCAAATTCGCCTTGGTGCAGCGACCACCCATGTCGCCTACCGGTGTGTGTGTGTGTGTGTGTGTGTGTGTGTGTGTGTGTGTGTGTGTGTGTGTGTGTGTGTGTGTGTGTGTGTGTGTGTGTGTGTGTGTGTGTGTGTGTGTGTGTGTGTGTGTGTGTGTGTGTGTGTGTGTACCACTCGCCCCTCCCTTTTTATTGTCCCAGTCAGCGAAGTGACAGGATGTATGTGTATCCATATATACATATGTATACGATGTGAAGGTATACACAAACCACACACACACACCTCCTCCCTTGCCCTGATTTTTAGAATTATTTTAAATAATCAGCAGTTTACATAAGTAAATGTAAAAATCAAGCAAAATGCTTATTCAAAACAATTTTTTTAACGTTTCAATCAATTTTCGTTTTTTTGTTTTTTTTTTCCACGCGACCTCGAAACAAAGCTCACCTGGAGATGCGATGAATGGCAAAGCCAAGGTAAAGGATTGTGGGCATCGCAACCAGGATTATGTGAAAGATCCAGAAACGAACGTGAGAGAGCGGAGCGAACGAATCGTAGCACACGTTCTCGCAGCCAGGTTGAGCGGTGTTACACACGAACTTGCTTTGTTCGTCTTGGTAGATGGACTCACCAGCCACGGCGGTGAGCACGATGCGGAAGACCAGGAACACCGTGAACCACAGCTTGCCCACGAAGGTTGAGTGACGATCGACCTCCTCGAACAGTTTCGTTAGGATTCCCCAACTCATGTCGAACACACAAACACGTCTGCAGAGACAAAGGACATCGACACGTTTGGACACGTCCGGTATAATCAAGAAAAAGGCTGAAAAAACCCTTTCAAAAAGTGACAACGCGAGAGTTTTTTTTTTATAACGAGCTCGTTCATTGGTTCGACTGAACTCATGGAGCCAATCAAATGTTGCCATGGAGATTATCATCATCCGCGATGCACGCGCCTTTCTGGTAGCCAGGAGAAGCCAAAATTGATGGGACAGACGCACGCACCTTTCTGGTCGCCAGGAGAAGCCAAAATTGATGGGACGGACGCACGCACCTTTCTGGTCGCCAGGAGAAGCCAAAATTGATGGGACGGATGCACGCACCTTTCTGGTCGCCAGGAGAAGGCAAAATTGATGGGACGGACGCACGCACCTTTCTGGTCGCCAGGAGAAGCCAAAATTGATGGGACGGACGCACGCACCTTTCTGGTAGCCAGGAGAGCCAACATTGATGGGACGGATGCACGCACCTTTCTGGTAGCCAGGAGAAGCCGAAATTGATGGGAAGGATGCACGCACCTTTCTGGTTGCCAGAAGACAAAATTGATGGGACGGACGCACGCACCTTTCTGGTAGCCAGGAGAAGCCGAAATTGATGGGACGGACGCACGCACCTTTCTGGTAGCCAGGAGAAGCCGAAATTGATGGGACGGACACACGCACCTTTCTGGTCGCCAGGAGAAGCCGAAATTGATGGGACGGACACACGCACCTTTCTGGTAGCCAGGAGAAGCCGAAATTGATGGGACGGACACACGCACCTTTCTGGTAGCCAGGAGAAGCCGAAATTGATGGGACGGACACACGCACCTTTCTGGTAGCCAGGAGAGCCAACATTGATGGGACGGACGCACGCACCTTTCTGGTAGCCAGGAGAAGCCGAAATTGATGGGATGGACACACGCACCTTTCTGGTCGCCAGGAGAAGCCAAAATTGATGGGACAGACGCACGCACCTTTCTGGTAGCCAGGAGAAGCCGAAATTGATGGGACGGACGCACGCACCTTTCTGGTCGCCAGGAGAAGCCAAAATTGATGGGACGGATGCACGCACCTTTCTGGTAGCCAGGAGAGCCAACATTGATGGGACGGATGCACGCACCTTTCTGGTAGCCAGGAGAAGCCGAAATTGATGGGAAGGACGCACGCACCTTTCTGGTTGCCAGAAGACAAAATTGATGGGACGGACACACGCACCTTTCTGGTAGCCAGGAGAGCCAACATTGATGGGACGGACGCACGCACCTTTCTGGTCGCCAGGAGAAGCCGAAATTGATGGGACGGACACACGCACCTTTCTGGTCGCCAGGAGAAGCCGAAATTGATGGGACGGACACACGCACCTTTCTGGTAGCCAGGAGAAGCCGAAATTGATGGGACGGACACACGCACCTTTCTGGTAGCCAGAAGCCGAAATTGATGGGACGGACACACGCACCTTTCTGGTCGCCAGGAGAAGCCGAAATTGATGGGACGGACGCACGCACCTTTCTGGTAGACAGGAGAAGCCGAAATTGATGGGACGGACACACGCACCTTTCTGGTAGACAGGAGAAGCCGAAATTGATGGGACGGACGCACGCACACACATTAAAAGATATATTTATTTTAAAAAAAATTTTTTTAATGAAGATCGAGTTTCCCGCTCAAATCTCCACAAACAAGAGGGAAGAATCTCCCGGCGGGAAATCCGAGACGCTTCGGCTGTGGAATGCGAAACAAAGGAGTCCGTTTGTTCTTCGAGGGAAGGAGCACGTGGGGCACCGCAACCACGTGGACCGCGGGGTCTTCGGAGCGGGAACCCCCCGTCACCCTCCCGACTCAGGACTCGTTACACCGATTAAACTTTCAATCAAGACCATTTTAACCTCTTCGTCGGTAACCACACCGCACGACGTCACGTGACAACGAGCAAGCAACAAACGCAAAACTTGAGGATTTTAACTCAAACTCTTCTGTCCCGAGTTTATAGATCTCACGTTCACCAGAAACATCACCGGAGGAGCATCGGCAGCTTCGGACATCACGAACATTTCATCAAAGAAGACATTAAATACTCGGCCGAGGAGACACGCACGTGGTGACGAGGAACAAAGGATGAAACGGTGCGAGCGGGGCGGGAATTCACTCAAAAGTCGCAAAATTCAAACCAACTAACTAACTTAAACTAACTAACTTAAACTAACTAACTAATCATCATCATCGCAGACTCACGTTGTACAGATGTTCACTGTGCGAGCAACGTTCAAACTCTCAACACAACCTCCCAAACACAAACCAGCAAACTCTGCAGCAACCAGCGCCGTTCATCGCGGAGGATCCACAACCCCCAACCCCAACCCCCTCCCCACGACGGCTCACAGACCGCCCCTCGACCCCCCTCCCCACGACGGCTCACAGACCGCCCCTCGACCCCCTCCCCACGACGGCTCACAGACCGCCCCTCGACCCCCTCCCCACGACGGCTCACAGACCGCCCCTCGACCCCCTCCCCCACGACCGCTCACAGACCGCCCCTCGACCCCCCTCCCCCACCCTCCCCGTGCGAACACGAGCACAGCTGAAATCAATTATTTTTCTTTTTTTTATTTGGAGAGAACCAAGGATTCCCGGGAGTCTCTTCCTCAACTACAACTTCTACCACTACTACTACTACTACTACTACTACTACTACTACTTCTCCAACTTCTCCTTCTCTCCTCCTCTTCTTCTTCTTCTTCTTCTTCTTCTTCTTCTTCTTCTCCTACTCCGACTCCGACTTCTCCTAAATGTGTGATGCAGGTAAAGGTGACGATACCAAACAAGGTCGTAACCATTACATGGACGTTTCATCAAGACTTCTGTGTTTCTTTCACAAATCGAGAAGAACTCGGCCGAGGTTTTTTTCTTTTTTTTGTATACACCGTCGAGGCTCATATAAGGGCCAACACCCGGAACGTACAACATGGGGAGTCGGAGACAAGAGGGGTGGGAGAGGGAAGGACAAAAACAGTGGGGACACAGGGAATACAAGATGGACACTACAGGGACTTGCGAGGAGTTTGAAAGAGGTGGGTTTGGGGTGGATTAACGGGGGTAGAAAAGATCAAGGATTTGGATGGGGGATGATAAGAGGTGGTAGTGAACAGCTGTTTTTGAAGGCCTGGAGGTAAGAATGGGAAAGAATAGAGTGAGGAAGTTTATTCCAAAGGTGGGAAAAAAGAGGAATGGAAGAGTGAAGGTGAGCAGTGATTCGTGATTTTGGTAGTTTTACCAGGAGGTGGTTGTTGGCAGACCTTGAGCACCCTGTGGAAATGTGGTGGGGACAAATCGCAGAGAGAGCAGGGGGGGCGAGACCGGAGAGGGGACGGTAGATTACAGAAAGACCACCGACCTGCCTGTGATGGGAGAGTGAGAGGCCCAAAGACTCAGCCTCATCGCAGCGAGATGCCGATGATCCTAAATGCCCTGGTTTCCACAGCGTGAAGCCGAGAAAGGTGGGAGGCAGGAGCACCAGCCCAGAGAGGAGAGCAGTACTCCATCAGGCTGCGGACAAAAGCTTTGTAAGTGGTCAGGAGCTCAAGAGGGCCGAGGAAGGACTTAGCACGACGGAGGATTCCCAGTCGGCGACTGGCTTTGGAGGCAAGGTTGGAAATGTGACTTTCCCAGGAAAGGTCATGGAAGATAGTGAGACCCAGAAGCTTGAAAGAAAAGACTTCTTCCAGAGGATTGTTGAGAAAGTGGATGGGGGGGTTTTCTAAACGGTCCTTTCGGAGAGACATAGTGAGAGTGTGAGATTTGTCTGGATTGAAAGACATGTTCCACGTGTTGGACCAGTTTGTGATTTTATCCAGATCTGCAGTGAGCGAAGAAGCTGCTGCTTGCCGGGCTGAGGGATGACAGATGGTACGGCAGAGGGTGGAGTCATCAGCAAAGAGATATAGAGGATTTTCCAGAGAGTCGGAGAGATCATTGAAAACCAGAAAAAGAACAGGACCCAGAACTCTAACCCCATACGTCGTCCATTCCCTTCAAATTGCTACAACCAGTGGATTTGGGAGTTAATATAAGTGGAGCATTAAAAAAAAAGGTTCAACAAACCACATAATGTAGGAGATTCCAAGAAACATAATATATTTTTAATTTTTCAATATAAAGGAAGATATTATTATTATTATTATTATTATTATTAAAATAAAAATCATGACTAATTTTATCTCTATGTTGAAAATGTCAAAACATGGGGTTTGTTGGCCGATTGTGTCTTGTTTGGCCAAATGTCAGGCCTGACCAGCCGGTTCGTCAAGCATTTGGATGAACGTTTCCCCCGTCAGACTCCACATCAAGGGGACATAATCGTGGCTGGGTGGAAGAAGATGAAGAAGAAAATATGAAACAAACATAAGAAGCCATTTTAGTTAAAAAAACATCTCGGCATTGCACCACATCAGGAGGTAAACATATGACCCCTCGTCGCCTCCCGATGCTGCACCCTCGATAGCTCAGAACAACCCCAATGGGTCCCAAAGGTGAGCACGTGACCTCACATCAACAGAACTTTGCACAGCCAATGGATGACGCAAAATGACCTGAAGCAACGCTTGGGCCCCAAACGAATAGGTCACATATGGGGGAACGAGGTGAAAACATCGCCACGCCTGCATACCTAACAAGGTGAAAACATCACCACACCTGCATACCTAACGAGGTGAAAACATCCCCACACCTGCATACCTAACAAGGTGAAAACATCACATCTGAATACCGAACAAGGTGAAAACATCACCAAACCTGCATACCCAACGAGGTGAAAACATCACCACATCTGAATACCTAACAAGGTGAAAACATCACCAAACCTGCATACCCAACGAGGTGAAAACATCACCAAACCTGCATATCTAACGAGGTGAAAACATCACCACATCTGAATACCTAATAAGGTGAAAACATCACCAAACCTGCATACCCAACGAGGTGAAAACATCACCACACCTGCATACATAGCGAGGTAAAACATCGCCACACCTGTGTACCTAACGAGGTGAAAACATCGCCACACCTGCATACATAGCGAGGTAAAACATTGCCACACCTGTGTACCTAACGAGGTGAAAACATCGCCACACCTGGGTATCCAACAAGGTGAAAACAGCCACACCTGTGTACCTAACGAGGTGAAAACATTGCCATATCTGCACACCTCATAAATAGCTGGCTTCTGAAGAGCAAGTAAAGACTGTTGGACTCCGATACTAATCGTGGATTCGCTATTCGCAGACCCCGCTTATTCGCGGTTTATAAAATGACACATCCCTCAACATCCGCGGTCCTGTGCCTCACGTTTTCCCAGTCCTTTTGTGGATGTATTTGCGGGTTTTTTATGGGAGTATTCGAGGGGTTTTTTTTCTTTCCTGTTTTCAGGGTTTTTCATGGACATTCCCAGTTTTTGCAGGCATATTTGTGGTTTTTCGCAGGACATTTTATTTTCCTTAAGAATCACAAACCACCGGGAATCTATCCCCCCCTTCCCCCCTTTTTCCATTGAAACAATGCCCTGACATTCACGGATACGACATTTGCGGAATTTTTCAGGAATGTATTCCCTGCGAATAGCGGGACCTGACGGAAAATTGCTGCGGACATTTGGCATGAGGGGAAGCATGAGGGGAATTTGGCATGAGGGAAGCACTCAAGTTCCTCTCGAACACCCAGTCCTGACGCCACCAACCGTGGATAACTCTGCAACTCGGCAGGTTGCTTGTCAACCACGGACGCCGATTGGTACTGCCAATCCTGGCAGGGTTCGCATTACTTCACGTGTTACCTTTCCTTTGGATGGGCAGCACGTACCCTCGAAACGTAGTTGTCTCGTCTTTGCTTGATCATGTGCAGCTGAGCGGAGCTGCCAAGTACGCACCAGCTAACGTGTAGAGCCAATCAGTGGGGTTGAACTTCCCAGCTAACAATACATGTAGATGATGCTGCGTCAGTGGAGGAAAGACCGCTCCGATCTGGGTGCATTCCAATAACAAGCAATTTGTTAAAACAAAGAGGCAAGGAAAGGGATGTGGTACAAGCAAGCAATGGGTTTATTTACGGTGAGCACTTGTACAGCAGGGCATGCAAGGATTGGTGAGGTGTGGCAAAAGAAATAGTTATACAGTATGTAAAAAGAAGACTCAGTGCAGAGCTAACCTGATCTAATTTCTTACACAGTCTTACACGGTGGTTGTGGATTCACAGGACAGTGATTCTGGTTTTACAGGACAGTGGTTGTATTACTCGAGCACAGTGGATGTGGTTTTCGCAGCACAGTGGATGTGGTTTCGCAGCACAGTGGATGTGGTTTCGCAGCACAGTGGATGTGGTTTCGCAGCGCAGTGGATGTGGTTTCGCAGCACAGTGGTTGAGGTATTGCTGCACAGTGGCTGTGGTTTGAGACTGAATATAATCGGTGGATTGTGTTTGAGGTATTTTGTAGAATCGCCCGCTTGTCTCACCAACAAAGAAAACGTGAATGAATCCATCTGGTGGAGCATCTGGGGGAGGGTGAAGTGTAATTAGACCGCACGGACGGTCGAGTGGAGGGTGAGAAGAATTCGTTTATACAATAATTCTCAGAACCGAACCAATGGAAATATGTTTCTTCGAACTCTAACCCAGCAGATTGTGACAGTTGACAAGCTCTTCCATCATACAGAGTGGGTACATGGTCCTGAGTTTATGTGGCAACCCCTCTCATGAATGGTCCAAACTTAAGATGAACATCGACATTCCTCAAGACGATGAAGAAGTCCACAGGAAAGCACTGACAGCTGTTTTGAATCGGTCCACTGATACGATGGACAGATTTCTAATATACTATTCAGACACAAGACGAAGGCTGCCAAGGAGCTAACCGACATCCATTTACCTGTAAAGTTTTACATAGAAGCCAAAAGAGTTTTAATCAGCGATGAGCAACATCGCTATTTCGGAAAGGAGATCAAGTCCCTGAAAGGTAACCTGGACTCGACATCGAAGAAGGAGTTAACCAAGACCGCAGTCCTTTTGCGACCAATCAGTAAACTTTGTTTGATACCTGAAGCCGATTTTAACCAGCATTCTCAACATCGACATCGTCGGAAATGCCAGAAGTAGACAATTGATTGTTTGCTGTCGCCCTTTGTTGTGCTATAAACGAACATGCCATTGTTGTTTGACCATTGTGTTACATGATCATAATTGTTCCATCTGTCCTGCACAATTAGGGAGCTGGTATGACATTATGGTCAAACTTTTTTGTTTTGTGAAATATTTTGTACATCGTTTTGTTAAATACATTTAATGACTGGAATACGGGTACAATGAGATAACTCCATTTCATTTGATCAAGTACCGTCCCTCCACGTGGTTCGACCAATTAATTTGTTTGATGTACCGAGGTCGATAAACCAGTGATTGTGGTATCTTAGCACAAAAAATACCCGAACCCGAACTAACGCTGACAGCTCCTGTTGTTATATTAACTAGCAATCAGGGATAAAGACACAAAGAAGCGATGAATAGTTTCTCAGTGTGATGTTTAGTGCAGACATTGTTTTATTAAACAAGCGGTTATCATCTTCGTCAACTTTGTGAATTCTTGGGAAAGTTGTTACTCCATTCTGTAAAGCTATGTATAATTAAGACACCTTTTTTTTTTTGTTTGTTTGTATTTCGGTAAATCACTGGATGCTTTGAACACTGCTGAATGATTGAGAAATACTGGAATCACGGAATATTGGAATACAAAGCAGATTAATCAACAGTGCGTTGAGTTTGTCTTTGGTACATCATAATTTTGTTTTTTAATCATTATCAACAATATCATTGTTATTATAATTTTCATTGTTATCATTTTCAATATTGTCATTATTATCATTACTAGTGCGTGCCCGTACGTGCAAAAAAAAAAAACTTTCAAACAACCACACAGGCCGTTCCTTCGCTCTTCTAAACGACGACTGGATTGGGGCATTGTGTTTATGTATAAATGCGCATAAGAAATCGAGAAATTATTAGAAAACAGAAAGTCATCACTATCCGGAAGTCCGTACGTTGTAACCCGTAATGGGGAACGCGGCTGAGGTTCTCTTCCCCATCGGCCACGCCTCCGCAGCAACGTGTCCTGTCATTGGTTTGGTAAATAAATGGCCATAACTTGGGAAGCACTTGTCCGATTAATATCAAACCTCAAAAAGGCACATACTCAGGTCCCCAGCAATATATCTGGCAAGTTTCAATTAGATCAGACCAGTGGTTGTTGAGAAACAGCGGTCAAACACACACACACACACACACACACACACACACACACACACACACACACACACACACACACACATTGCTGGAATTATAGATAGATTATGTTCCAGTATGACAAGGTACCATTGTAATTATCATTATTATTAGTTTACTTGTATAAAAGCCTGTCAGAATGACAGGTTGGAATTATTTTATTCAAAATATTCAAGGACACCGGAACATATGATGTTTCATTTCGGACCAAGAAAAAAAACGTTACGTATTTTTAAACACTACATGTTCAAACGTGATCATATTTTCTTTATTTTCTAGGATGTTTCATTTCGACTGTGCAGTCTTCGTTAGGGTGCCAAAGTCCGAAGCCTCGGCCTAGTGTCAGGTGTGCTTATATCTTGTTTATTTCTTCGCCATCCTATGGACGGAAATGAACATTTGTTATACTCTGCGTGTATTACACATCATGTGGAGCAATTTTCATCTCCATGTGCCTTATATTTATTGTTGTTTAAGAAAACGCTTTTGTACACTGCCCATGAGGCCACGTTGCACGTCACCATCTACAATTCCAATAGAAGAAATGTAATTACTCTTTTATGAAAAATGTTTTTCAAGTTTGTTTGCTTTTGTCCTGAAAAACAGACTGGAGTGATCGTACAGTCATGTTAAAAGATTGGCTTTTAAAGCCCTACTTAAATTGTCCTCATGAAGGGGGACAGACAAACACACAAACACAAATAAAGAAATACACATCGTGTTATTTATGCATTTGTAAATTTCTCCGAAATAAGCTTATAGAATGGGTTTTGGTGTCCGGCTCGCTGTCCGTCCATACATCCGTTAACGTTTGACAGAAACATCTTCTTTCAAAAATCTTCTTTCACAGAAACCACAAGACAGATCCGGACCAAACTTACCATGAGGCATCGGGACAATGCCCCAACCTTAAGTTGTGCTCCTCATGGTCCTATCTCCCACAGAAAAGGGGCCACAGGCACCCTCCCAGAATCCCTAATTTTCACGAAAACAGCTTCTCCATAACTACCTGAGTGCTGCATACAAAATTTGGTACAATGCATCAGGGCAGGTCTCACGGGGCTGTGATCTCATGGGGTCATCATAAGGTCTCATGGGGTTGTGCTCCCCATCCGGATCTGCCAATTTAAAGGGGGTTACAAATGGGCTTTGCCCAAAATATTGGTATTTCATTCAAAATCTTTTCTCAGAAACCAACACCTGGATCCAGACCAAACTGGCCATGTCAGTTTGCTCTCAACTTTGGTTGTGCTCCCCATGGCATATCTTCCCTGGAATAAGAGCCACAGCCTGCCTTCCCTAAATCACACTAAAACATATTTTCCTCATGAACTATATAATATGACCGATATGGACCAGATTTGGTAAGATACATCAGAACAGTCAGGTCTCATGGGGTTGTGCTCCCCCACCCCCTCCCCCCCAGATCCCTGTAAAATGCTGAAAAAGGGGTTTTCACCTCAAATTCAGGTACTTTAATAAAAAAAATACTGCCAGAGTACCCACCCTGTGGGCAGTCTTGTTCCAAGAATGCAACACATTCTTCTGACACTTGACTAAATTTGGGCGGTGTATAGGCAACTGACAGCTCTGTATATGCAAAAAAAAAAACCCCACGAAGTCGTGTACATGAAGTAAAAACATACCTCATGCATATAATTCAAAACGACATGGGTATTTAGGTACATTAAAATTAGGCAATTAACCCTACCCCACGCCATCAAAATATTGGCGACCACCGTCCGCAAAGGGACCTGTGACCTTCCGGAGTTGTCCGAGAGTCATGACCTAAATTCTGGGTGTTTGGTGGGAGACGTCTCCACTGCTCCACCTTGTGGTCGTTTATCACCACCGAACCCCGGCCCACAACAATATTATCATTATCATTATGTACCAGTATCATTATGATTATTCACCATTGTAATTATCATTATTATTAGCATTGGGTGCCATTATTATCATTATCGTCGTTGTGTTTGATCATTGTTATCATTGTCATTATCGTTATGTATTATTATTATTATTTCATGATTTACCATTATTAACCATTATCATTATAAGCCTGGGGATGGCATAAAAGTTAAGGTGGCTGGCTTAAGATCTGAGGGTCTTGAGTTTCAGTCCCTGTTGTTCAGTTAAATAACACCAGGTGGGTTGGCTCAGTCTGTCATCCTTCCGAGGTCAGCAAAATGAGTATCAGCTTACTGGTAAGAGGGGCACTGCATCAGCGGCACAAATGATGCAACCAGTAAATAAGAACAGAGTTCAATTTGTTCGACCACTTTATTAGCGTGGAACGACAATAATCAAACAAGTATTGAACAGGTTGAAACACCCACAACATCCCTGGCTCCGGCTCAGGCTGCGCATGCGCACTGGCACAGGGGACCGTCGATATGTGGAATTACCGTAAAGTACAATGTTCTCTATCTCCCTCCGAGTCTTTATTATGTTAATAGATAAAGGCTGAGAAAATATTAAGTTTAATGAATGAACAAAAGTTTATATCGCCCATCGTGTGACTATTCCATGGAGTAGTCCTTGTGCCAGGCAGGCACGCTGGTCGCTCTGGTGGATCGGCGTTGACCTATCGCTGGTGCTGGTGGTGTCACATCGGGCCCCAGTGGGGATGGGGCTCTCGGGGTTTCAGGGGCCGATGGTGGCGTCTGAAGGATCGCGCGCCTCGGTGTGCCTCGTCCTGGTGCTGCTGGCGTGTCTAAAACGGGTGTCGTCTTGCGCCGGGGTGTGCATACTGACGTCAGTGCCGGCGTGGGCCACGTTGGCGTCGCAGATGTCACGGGTTTGCTGTCGAGGTCAGGCAGTTGCGGTGTTACAACGGGTGCAGGTACAGTGATGCGGGTTGCTAGATCATCATAGATAGACCGGGGTGGCAGCTGGTCATTGCGAACTGGGCTAAACTTGCGCAGGAATTTCCTGTTCCGAAGTGTGACTCTGCCCGAGCCATCGATCTTGATCACGTATTGGTCGTGTTGGCGTACCTCCACGATACTGCCTGTCTTGTCCCATTTTTTTGGGTGGAATCCTGTCTGGTTCTGTACGCGGACTTGGTCCCCTACAGCAAGTGGCGGAAGGCGTTTGGTGTGTTCTGCCCAGGTGTCGGCTGTGCGGATATGACGTTTGCGGAGGGCCTCCTCCCTCGCTTTCAGGGTCTCATGCCAAGTGTCGTGCGGTCTGTACTTCCCGGGGATAATTGGGATGAAATCGCGTATCGGGCGGCCGAAGACACACATTGCCGGGGAGATCTTCGTGTCAGGGTCAGGCGTGTTACGATATTGTAGTATCGCTCTCTGCACAGCGTCAGTGTCAAGTTCTCCCTGCGGGCTGGTGTTGTCCGTGATAAGTCGTTTCATTGTCTTAACTCCAATCTCCGCGCGACAGTTGCTGTGAGGGAAGGCCACCGATGACAAGCGGTGGTGTACGCCCCATCTGTGCAGGAATGACCTGGTCTCGGTGGAGGTGAACTCCGGTCCCCCATCCGACGCGAGCTCTTCTGGTGTCCTGTACGTCACGAAGGCGCGACGTAAGTGGTTTATGAGTCCGGCGGCGCCACCCGTCGACTTTGAGATGATCGGCCAGTTCGAGTATCTGTCCACTGTCACAAGGTAGTGTGCACCCCTGTGTACAAAGAAGTCCGAGCACACTGCCTGAAAGGGGTAAACGACCGGAATAGGTGGAGTTGGTGGCGCTCCAGGCTGTGATGGTGCCATCCGGTGGCAGTGTTCGCAGTTTTTCCGAGTGGCGCTGATGTCGGCCGACATGCCTGGCCAGAATACAGAGGATTCTGCGCGGGCGGTCATCATTGATACGCCCTGGTGGGCAGCGTGTAGGGCGCTCAGCACATCGCCGCGGAGTGAGGGTGGTATGACTACTCGGTCCTTGTATAGGATCACTCCATCTGTCGATGTAATGTTCTCGCGGTACTGGTGATAGTCGCGAATTGTCTCTGGCATCTCGATTTTTGAGTTGGGGATGCCGTTCATTGTCATTCCCTCCAATATGTGCATATCGCCATCGCTGCTGGTGGCTTCCCTGACGCGATCCCATGTTACTGATCGCAATGATTCGAGGCCCGCGGCACACCATGCCAGGTTGTCCTCGACGTCGTCGTCATACTCCGGCTCAGTTTGGCGTAGGAGGGACAGGACATTGGTGTGCGTGCTTGGTTGGAGGTGGGTCGCTATGGTGGCATTGTCATCTGGAAGGTTCATGAGTGGAGGTCGCGTGGTGCCAACTGGCCTGCGCGACATGGCATCTGCCGCCTTGTTCTTCATGCCCGGGATATGTATGATGCGGAAGCGATAACGCAGGGTCTTCTCCTTGAGGTTCCTGAGGCGGGGGTTGGGTATGTCGTCAAGTGCTCTGTCCGAAAGGAGTTTCAGCAGTGGTTTGTGGTCTACCGCAACGATCAGGTTCTCGCAGCCCAGTACGAAGTAGCGCGCTTTGTCCAAGGCGTCCGCGACTGCGAGAGCCTCGCCCTCTATGGGCGCGTATCTGGATTCTGCCGCGTGTGTAAATCTGCTGCCGACCAGGGTTATTTTCCATCCATCAGTGCAGCAGAATGGTCTAACTGGCACGCATCGGCAGTGCTTTTGAAGCAACCAGAATCCGATTCCCTCCTTCGACCAGTCCGTGGCGATGCATGTTGGCTTAGTTTTGTCAAATATGCGGACACCGTGTTCGATTTCTTGTACGATCACGTCTTTCGACTCGCGGAATATGTCCTCTAACTCCATGGACCACTGGAAGCGTTCTCCACTTTTCAGGAGCTTCCGGAATGGCTGCATTCGTTCGGCCATACTAAAGGCGTATGCCACCTGGTTGACAAGCCCGAACCACGATCTGACGTCGGTGATGTTACGCGGTTGTGGGAAATCGTGGATTGCTTCCAGGTAGCGGCTGCACGGTCGCACGTCGGTCATGGTGATGGTGAAGCCCGCGAAGTCCACCGTGGGTGCGCTGAAGACAAACTTCTCCGGGTTGAGGATGATTCCATTCCGGCCGCATATATCCAGCCATTGGACCGCCTGGAAGTAGCTCCCCTCAATCGTGTCTGACCATAGGAGCGTGTCATCTACGCACTTGGTCTTGTTACCAATGTCCGCGACGATCTCATCGTATCGTCGTGAGTAACCGTCCCCCGATGCCATATACCCTTGTGGGGCAGATAGGTACCGGTAGCGCCCCCATGGAGTGATGAAGGTCGTCTTGTGGCGGTCGTCCTCGTGTAGGCGGACGCTATGGTAACCGTTCCATGCGTCGAATACTGTCTTGCGCTTCCCGTTAGGTACGCGTCTCGCCTGGTGGAACGGGGATTGGGTGTGGTGGGTCTCGCGGAACGCATGCTTGTTCAAGGCCTGAAAGTCGACGGTGCGTCGCGGCTTGCCATTCTTTTCGCGCAAATTACCATGCGGTGACACCATGTCACCGGCGTGCCGACGGGTACTTCCTCCAACACGCCGAGCCGAACGTCCTGGTCGAGGCCTGCTTTTACCTCATCTTGCCAATGTATGGCCACGGAGATGGGAGTGTGATGGGCAACCGGTGTCGCGTTCTCACTGAGCATAAGACGTAGTGGCGGGCCGGTCATTCTCGGTAGTGGCTGGTGTGGGCACGTGTTGAATGTGCTCTGAGCATACATCCTGAGTAAATGTGACTGTAGTGCCTCTCTGTTGGCCTCGGTCGCTGGCATGGGGAGTGCGGTCGGCTTGGTCGGCGGCTCCGCGCGTCGCGGGCAGTCGCACAATTCCGAGGTTGTCAGATTCACCTCTCCGAGTGTCGGGAATCTGTCCGAGATCATTCCCAGGTCCATGCAGGCCGCGCGGGAGAGGAAGATGCGGTCTGAAGAGTCCGTCACATACGCGATTTGGCGCGTCTCCAATCTCCGAGCGTCATCACTGTTACCGGCGAATCTGACTACCACGGCTCCGAGGATACGAATTCCTCTGTTGTTTGCGGCCTTCATGGTCATGGATACAGGTATGAGGTCCTCGGTACTCAGGCCCATTTGTTGGACGACTTTAATGCCGATCAGGCAGCTCTGGCACCCCGTGTCTGCCATAGCGGGTAGGGTTATCGCGCGGGTGTGTTTCAGGAGGTTAAAACCCAGCGCTTTGTAATCCTCGCGCTTGTTGGTGAGAGCGAGGTTGACGTATGGCTGCGGGTCGGATATGCGTTTCATCCACTTATCGCACATATCATCGTACAGGTGGTGAGCGAGGGGAAGCGTGCGCATTTCGTCCTCTGTGCTGGCCATGGTGACCGTGCATAGCTCGACGAAGGCTGCCGTCTGCTCGTCGTACATCCCGTCGGTCTCCTTAGATGGGGGTCTTGCCGATCGGCCGCCCAGGCACGCCTTGTCGAGGTGATTCTGGTGGTCACACTTCCGGCACTTTTTACCGTATCCGGGGCACTCGGCGCATCTGGCGCGCCATTGAGGCGTTTTGCGTGGCCCACCTCGCCGCAGTAGATGCATACTCCTTCGGGCTTGGCCTTCCGTTTTTCCGGCCTGGCTCCTACTCTGGCGCGGACGTCCTGTCGCTTTCCCCGCCGATACGAACTACTGATCGCGTCCGTGCTCTGAGTGTCAGGCAGGCGCGATGCCGAGCGTTTTCCAGACTCTTTGGCCTCGATATACTCTATCATGTCCTTTAATGGCATGTCCTGGTTCTTCTCACCGAGTAGGTCAAGTTGTATTGCTTGGTCCGCGATGCCACGGGCAACCACGTTGCGCAATATCTCTTCGGTGAAGTCGTTGACCTGATCGCACCCCGCCTTGGTGCACTTCATTTCATACTTGCACGTGTCCGCCTGCCCTTTGATGCGGGCGTGGAACGACCGGACGGGCTCCTCGTGTCCCTGCCGCATGTTAGACAGGGCCACTCGAGCTACCATCGTGTTCTCCGTCCGGACGGCGAGCGCCTTCATGGCGGCGAGGACGTCTTCTTCATCGCTGCCCACGAGGCTCCGACCCGCCGCGCGAGTGAGGTCCTTTCTCAGCTCCTCCTCACAGCACTCCAGTAGCTGCGCGACTATGTCAGGTCCGACAAGCTTAGTACCTGTTTTGTATTCGCCCCAGCGGGTTATGAAGTACGACCAGGCCTCGCCCGTTCCGGCCAGTGCTATGGAGGGACGCTTGAGTTTCTCCATCTTGGCATTCGAGCTCGCCGTCCTGGGGGCGGCGACGTGCACAGTGGCGTGTATACTCAACATGGCGGCCACCACTGCCGCCTCTGCGTGTGTAGCCATATAGTCACAACCCTCGATCGGGCACTCTGCTTCCACCGGCGCCATAGGAACAGTTATTCTGGAGTAAACGTTCTATTTTCGGTGATGCACACGTGTGTACAGTGTCCTGGGGGCGAAGATTGGGTACAGTACCCGAGAAATCCAAACTCACTGTCGACGTTCTCGTGGTCCGTTTTCACCCAGTCGCGTCCTCCTCAGCACCGACGATCTTTACTCGACTGCATCAAGCTGTTTGATTATAAATAAGAACAGAGTTCAATTTGTTCGACCACTTTATTAGCGTGGAACGACAATAATCAAACAAGTATTGAACAGGTTGAAATACCCACAACATCCCTGGCTCCGGGTCAGGCTGCGCATGCGCACTGGCACAGGGGACCGTCGATATGTGGAATTACCGTAAAGTACAATGTTCTCTAACCAGCAGCCACAGGTTCCATATATAATAACATTATTATCATTTTGTGCCATTATCGTTATCATATTCGTGATGTGTCATTATCCTTTCAATAGTATGTAAGTAATACACCCACTCAATTTCTGTGTGAACAAAGAAACGGACAAGCAAACAAACAATCAGACAGACAGACAGAAAAATGAAAAATCACTCAGAGTAACAACTTGGCAAAACAGCACAAAATAGAATGGGACTCGGTAGAGCGCATACCTCTGCCAGGTGGAACAATTCACATTTTGTATCCCACTGATGGGCTGGATCCGACCAAAATCCAATCCTTGTCACCAAACCAACACATCCACCTTGTTTTGTCATAACTCGTCCACAACTTTTTGAGATATAGTGATATATTTAGTTTTTGGCCCGATCAATCAATTTTAGAAACTAGGCCTGTGTTGACCTTTTGACCTTAAAATCAATAGGTGGTTGAATTAAGTGACCTGATATGCAAATACTCTTCAAATTTCAAGATAATTAGATTAAAATTGATGATTTTAGAAATTAGGCCAATGTTGACCATTCACGCCTATGGTCACCACAAAAATAATAGGTGGTTGAATTCAGTGACCCGATATGTAAATCCTTTTCAAATTTCAAGTCAATCGGATGAAAATTGAGGATTTAGAAAATTTGGCCCAAATTGGCTTTTTGGCCTATTTTGAGCTTTTCAACAATGATGATCTCAAAATTAATAGGTGGTTGAATTCAGTGACCTGATGTGCAAATGCTCTTCAAATTTCAAGTCAATCGGATGAAAATTGACAATTTTAGAAACAATTTAAAGATTTGGCCGATTTTAGGTTGACCTTATGGGCCATGTTGACCTTTTGACCGAAGATAACCTCAAAAGTAATAGGCGTTAGAAATCACTGACCTGATATGCAAATCCTGTTCAAACTTCAAGTCAATCGGAGGAAATTTGAGGATTTTAGAAAATTTGGCTCAAATTGGTCTGTTGGCCTATGTAGACCATTTTGGTCGAACAAATTTGAGGAAACTTCAATGCGCGACCGTCGCGTGGACAGTGACATTAACCTCTAAAATTTTCAGAACGATCGGTTGACCGGTTTGGGCTCGAGGCAAGAGGACAGACAAACAAACACAAACACAAACATACACACACACACAAATGGAGGCGATCAACATACATGTCCAAATTTTTTTTTTTTGCCAAGAAACAAACGGACGCAAATGCAATACCCTGTCCTCTGGCGAAAGTAACTAGATCGGCACTCGGTCGAGCGCATAACCTCTGCCAGGTTGAACAGTTTACATTTTGTATCTCGCGGATAGGCTGGATCTGTACCTGGACCTGAACCAAAATCGATTTGGTTTGTTCTTGTCACCTACCCAACTCATTCACCAAGTTTTGTCATAATCCATCTCACCTTTTTTGAAATATTATGCTATATACAACATACATCATTTTTTGGCCCCGTCTCTCAATTGTGAAGAATCACTGCAAAATGAAAAATTCTCGTTTCTGCATTCTGATTCAGATCTTCACCAAAATCGAATTGGCTCTTTCTTTTCACCGACCCAAACTGTGCACCGTTTCATCCGAATCCGTCCACAACTTTTTGTAATATCTTGCTCACACACAGACAGACAAACAAACAAATAAAGAAGCAAAGCACGACACTTGCAAAATCCACTAAACAAATTTGACCTCAAAAAATGATTGGTGGTTGAATTAAATGACCAAACATGCAACTCCACTTCAAATTTCAAGTGAATCAGAAGAAAATTGACAGTTTTAGAATTTTGGCCTATGTTGACCTTTTGGCCTATGTTGACCTCAAAAATAATTGGTTGTTTGAATTCAGTGACTTGAAATGCAAATCCTCTTCAAGTTTCACATCAATCAGATGAAATTTGAAGATATTAGAAATAACACCCGAGTTGTTGACCTTGGGACGATGTTGAACTTTTGGTCCGTGTTGACCTCAAAAATAATTGGTGGTTGAATTCAGCGACCAGAAAAAAATTCCTCTTCAAATTTCAAGTGAGTCGGATGAAAATTGTGGATTTTAGAAATGCCAATTTTAGTTGTTGACCTTTTGCTTTCCGTTGACCTCAGAAATAATTGGCAAGTTGAATTCAGTGACCTGAAATATAAATCCTCTTCAAATTTCAAGTGGATCGAATGAAAATTGAGGATGTTAGAAATCTCACCGAAGTTGTTGACCTTGGGCCTATGTTGACCTCAAAACAATTGGCTGGTTTAATTCAATGACCTAAAATACAAATCCTCTTCAACTTTCAAGTCAATCGGATGAAAATTGAGGATTTTAGAAATGTCGCCCAAGTTGTTGACCTTCGGCCTTCGTTGACCTTTTGACCTAAAAAAAACAAAAAAACAATAGGCTTCTTCTTTATGAGAAACTCTACCATGTGCTGAAGTTTCGTGAGGATGGGTTTAAAATTGTGACCTGTCGGTGACAAACAGACAGACAGAATGACAGAATCGACTGACCGATATACTTGAAAAATCTTAGATTTTGCAAGTAACAAACAAACAGCGGTGAAAATGTAACCTCGACCACCTTCGGTGGTAGAGGTAATAACCATCATTGTCACCTATTAACATTCCCACTGCCCACCGAGGGTAAAAGTGAAATTATCACGAATGCTAAGACAGAAATTATATACAATCCCACACTCGGATAAAAAGTCATGTACAATTCCAAACTACGTCATTGCTTATCTGAACACGCAGTTTGCGTGTGTTGGACAGATAATCACACAGCTGGCCTTGAAACGGCAAAGGATAGAGCAAAACGAGACAATGCTTCTTCGTCTCCGCCCCAAAATCAGCTGCTGAAAGCAAACACAACACCCTGTTGTGCACGTGTCATGATGCAAAGGCAGTAAAAGGTAGTGGGTGGACGGTGGACCCGGCACAACCAACGATCACTTTTATAACACTTTCACGGAGAGCCATGGAACAAGCTTCGGTTCATGCTCCGGTACAGTTTCATGGTTTAATAGTTTGTTAATTCGGCCTGAACGGGGTATCAGCCCATTGCAGGTCTTAGCTTTGGGGTCCTGACAGTTTATCGGACCAGAGCAGATCAGAATATAATGAAAGCAGATTGCACAAAAGGTGAAACAATGTGATCTCGTGAAAAAAAAAACCAAAAATACAACGTTTTCATTGGGCAGACCGGATGACGCAGAAACACCGGACGACACTGCGGGGGTGCACCGCAGCAGCGTGGGGCCTAAACTTTGTACTTTCATCCATCACCCAGTTATTACAAATGAGAATAGGATGTTCAGTCGTGGCCAAAAATATTGGCACCCTTGCACTTTTTTCAAATAACTCACAATTTTCTCGAAGAATATGTCAAAATTGACAAAAGTTTTTGGTCTCCACAATTCTTTGTTTCACTGTTAATATGACAGAACCTTTGCTTTCGATTCAGAACTTAATATAATCCTTTTAAATCAGAAAAAAAAATGGCATTGAGAAAATTATTGACACACGAGACTTAATATTTGGGAGCACAGCGTTTGGACAAAATAACTGCAGTGAAGGACTTCCTATAGCCATGAATGAGCTTCCTCCACCTCTCGACCGTCAGTTTGACCCACAGTATTTGTGAAAACTGCTCCACTTCTCCCAGATTTGAAGGGTACCTGCTCCTAACTGCTGTTTTCAGATTTCCCCACAAATGTTCAGTGGGATTTACACTGATGAGCCAAAACATTATGACCACTAACAGGTGAAGTGAATAACATTGATTATCTTGTTACAGTGGCACCTGTCAAGGGGTGGGATATATTAGGCAGCAAGTGAACAGTCAGTTCTTGAAGTTGATGTGTTGGATGCAGGAGAAATGGGCAGGAGTAAAGACCTGAGCGACTTTGACAAGGGCCAAATTATTATGGCCAGATGACTGGGTGAGAGCATCTCCGAAACGGCAAGGCTTGTGGGGTGCTCCCGGTCAGCAGTGGTGAGTACCAACCGACAGTGGTCCGAGGAGGGACAAACCACAAACCGGTGACAGGTTGTTGGGCGCCCAAGGCTCATCGATGTGCGAGGGCAACGAAAGCTATCCCGTCTGGTCCGAACCGACAGAAAGTTTACTGTGGCACAAGTCACAGAAAATGTTAATGGTGGTCACGGGGGGAATGTGTCACAATCCACAGTGCATCGCACCCTGCTGCGTATGGGGCTGCGTAACCGCAGACCGGTCAGAGTGCCCATGATGACTCCTGTCCACCGTTGAAAGCGCCTACAATGGGCACGTAATGTAGGAACTGGACCTTGGAGCAGTGGAAGAAAGTCGCCTGGTCCGATGAGTCCCGTTTTCTTTTAGATCACGTGGATGGCCGTGTACGTGTGCGCCGTTTACCTGGGGGAAGTGATGGCACCAGGATGCATTGTGGGAAGACGATAAGCCTCTGGAGGGAGTGTGACGCTCTGCGCAATGTTCTGCTGGGAAACCCTGGGTCCAACCATTCATGTGGACGTCAATTTGACACGTGTCATCTACCTGAACATCGTTGCCGACCAGGTACACCCCTTCATGGCAATGGTATTCCCTGGTGGCAGTGGCCTCTTTCAGCAGGATAATGCGCCCTGCCACACTGCACACATTGTTTGGGAATGGTTTGAGAAACATGATGAAGTGTTCACGGTGTTGCCCTGGCCTCCAAATTCTCCAGATCTCAATCCGATTGAGCATCTGTGGGATGTGCTGGACCGACAAGTCCGATCCACGGCGGGTCCACCTCGCAACTTACGGACTTGAAGGATCTTGAAGGTGCCAGATACCACAGAGCACCTTCAGGGGTCTTGTCGAGTTCATACCTCGGCGGGTCGGTGCTGTTTTGGCGGCTCACGGACGACCAACAGCATATTAGGCAGGTGGTCATAATGTTTTGGCTCATCAGTGTATTTTTGGAATCATTGCTGGCCACTTTAGAACAGTCCAGTGTTTTGGCTTCAACAATTCCTGGGTGCTTTTTGAAGTATGCTTGGGGTCATTGTCCTGCTGCAAAGACCCATGACCTTCGATGGAGACCCAGTTTTCTGACACTGGGTTGAACATAGCGCTCCAAAATTCCTTGGTAATCTCCTGATTTCATGATGCCATGCACACATTCAAGGCACCCAGTGCCAGAGGCAGCACAGCAACCCCAAACCATCACTGAACCTCCTCCATGTTTGACTGCAGGGAAGGTGTCATTTTCTTTGAAGGCTTCATTTTGTTTTCTATCAACAAATAGATGATGTGCTTCACCAAAAAGCTCTAATTTGGTCTCATCTGTCCACAGGACATTCTCCCAGAAGGATGTTGGTTTGTTCAGGTGTGTTTTGGCAAACTCAAGTCAGGCTTTCTTATATGTCTGTCTGTCTGTCTGTCTGTCTGTCTGTCTGTCTGTCTGTCTGTCTGTCTGTCTGTCTGTCTGTCTGTCTGTCTGTCTGTCTCTCTCTCTCTCTCTCAGTAGT
Source organism: Eptatretus burgeri (assembly GCF_056783735.1). Classification (NCBI taxonomy): domain Eukaryota; kingdom Metazoa; phylum Chordata; class Myxini; order Myxiniformes; family Myxinidae; genus Eptatretus; species Eptatretus burgeri. Next base: position 136,500,980 of record NC_140964.1, read on the forward strand.
AGGGTTCTCCTGAGTCTCCAACCACAGAAACCCCTTTCATTGAGTTGGTGATGGACGGTGCGAGTTAAAACTGTTGTACCGTGTGTCTGAATGTCAACTTGAATCTGTTTGGCAGTTGATCGAGGTGCTTTCTCCACCGTTCAAACAATGCTTCTCTGCAATCTTCGATGAAGTTCTCCCTTGCAGCCAAGTCCAGGGAGGTTGGCTACAGTGCCATTGTCCTTAAACTTCCTGATAACATTGTGTACGGTGGACACAGGAACATCAACATCTCTGGAGATTGACTTGTAACCTTGAGATTGTCCATGCTTGCCTCCAATCTTGTGTTTGACCTCCTCAGACAATTCTCTAGTTTTCATTATTTTCTCCACGGTACACGCAGTGACACAAAACAGCAGAACGACTCCTTTTCTCTATTCAAACCGGTTGAATGAGGGACTTTTTACATTGCGGGCACCTGCAACTCACCACAGGTGAGTTCAATTCCAATGTGATGGAGAATCACCTGCTTGAAATCTCATTATTTATAACAACTTTTAATAGGTGCCAATAACATTGTCTGGTGCATTTTGGGGTTTCTGTGTGGAATAAGCTAAGATTTAGTCATTTTTTCAGCTTTTTTTTGTTTTGTTTCACTGCAAACCAAAGAAATACACATATGTGGATCCCAAAAGATTTTTAAATTTCAACAATTTTCTGGAAGAGGTGGTGCATTATTTTTTAATAGTACAGGGGTACAAATATTTTTGGCCACAACTGTATTTATGGTTGTGTTTCGCAGAGTGACAGTGCGTCACACTTACGGATACTTTTGGCTGTAAATTAACACTGTACGTAGCACAGGTTAGCACAGGTGACTGAACTGCATACATAATACCTCGTAGTTTACTTCACCTTACCACGTCACTCACCTGGCACTGTCGCATCGTAGAGGGACGTGTGTGAACACTGTGGGGCTGCAGCAAAGGTCTCTCTCAAAATACCACCTGTCGCTCGCAAATACCACCTGTTGCTTCACTGACAGGAATACCAGAAGAAGAGGGTGTGAAGAGGGGAGGGGCATGGATCAGAGGGGGAGTGAGGAGGAGAGGGGGAAGGGGGGAAGAAAACGAGCTGAGGGAAGAGAACGTGGCTGGCTACCTGGCCGTGTTCGCGCGGCTGGACGACCGCACCTACCCGGAGCACCAGGCGCCAAAGAATGGACCAAGGCAGCCGAACTCAGAGGAGGCGAGACGAGGTGATCTCCCGTGATGATATGGTCAACCGCTTGTTGTAATGTGCCAGACGAGACGTCTCGGATGCGTGGGATCCAGTCAGCCACAGACCCAGACAGAAGAGCGCTCGAGCAGACCTGACGCAATCATCAATCTTTTTCTGTCGTTTTTGGGGCTAGGTCCGCTCCCCTGTCGCCTGCTCCCATTGGGTGGACGGCGTGTCGTGGCTCCGCCTTCTTGAAAAGGACTGCCCCGGCTTTGGTCCTCACGTCGCCCATTGAGCAGAAAATGACGCATACCCTTATTTGGCGCAAAGCCAGAACGAAGTGCTACGTGCCCATATTTGGGGCCAAGCCAGAGCGAAACGCTTCATGACCATATTTGGTGCGAAATCCACACTGCCTGGGGCATGGAATTCCACCCACGCACACACCTGCATGCCCGCATGCCGGTGAGCGCGCGAAGAGCGCGGACAATGCCACGAGCAGAGGGTTGTTGTTGTTGGGGTAAATATCCTATCTATAAAATAACTTCGCAGCGCACGTACACTTAATTCCCATTAGACATCGGGGAAAGGGAGCTATCTATCCACATTTACTTAACGAAATAACTGAGCGACAGGGACCTGAATGTTGAGTGCTCATGGCTGCCAGATTCGTAACAATATATAGATTATAACATGGGCTTCCCGAAAGGGATGAGACTCGTATTGCGGCTGGCACCCTGTGCAGTGACGTACTCAGGGGTTGCAGAGGGGAGAATTTTCCCCCCAGGGGTCAGGTTCTAGGGTGGAGGTGGGGGGCACCACATTCATAACCAGCTTAACAAGTTTGCCCAGAATTTAGCTATTTTCATAAAATTATGGATCGCTAAGATGTTTGTGTTACTCGTGGTAATGCGACATCAAATATTGGTACATCAGCAGAAATATCGTGCCTCAGAAAATCCCCTGCTTTTCAGGGTTAGATTGATTAAAATAAAATACGAGCAACTCGCCAGCGTGGAAACCGGATTATAAATGTAATATAATAATCATGTAAAATGCAAAATACACTTAAGTTTAGTTCTTTTGAGAAATAATTTAAGAAACATACACGCTGACAAAGGGAAGCATCCATGTTGAGAAAGCTAAGGATACATGCTGAAGAAACCAGTGAGAAAATAAACACATGATCTTTACTTTAGTCATAAACAACCTTTGTTAAATCTTATCTGTTTCGTAAACCATTGACCTGTGATCATGTAGTCACCAAGGCAAAACAATGACTCTCTCTTACCCCCCCATGAAACACACACACACACACGTCTCCTTTGGAAGCTGAAAAACAAACGAAAACCTTTGTATGTGGATTACTTGAAGTCAACAAAGTTCCATCTGATATCTTGGTTAAAAACTGTATTTAAACACTCAACATGCTATGTAACCTTAAGTCTTCAGCTTGCAACCATGTAGCTGGCTGAGGTCTTCGTTCCGTGCATGGAAGTGTCTCTTGTTTTACTGAATAAATGGCTTGTATATGAACTTATGCTTCTCTGTATTGAGGGAGCAGGCAACTGCTCCCACAGTTTGGCGACGAAGGTGGGATTTCACAGCCTCCATCTTAGGAGAAAGCCTCTGCCCGAGTGAATGCTGCTGAAACCAAAGGTGAGGAATCCCTGCTGGAACATTAGTGTCTCCCAGGCAGACGAGCTCTCCATGGAGGGTTGAGCAGTCTCGAACTGATATTGAATAAGGATATATACAGAGCTGTTTGTTGAGTAAAATAGAAGACATTTATTTATTTAATTTTGGGGGTTTATTTATTTATTTATTTATTTATTTATTTTAAGGCCTTTAAGAAAAGGGTAACATCTGGTATGTTTTGATCACGTTGCGTAAACGAGATTGCCAAGTTATGTAAAATAGTGGGAGGCACTACATACGGAAGGATTATCGCCGAGCCTGGTAGGCGCAGGATTATTATTGCCGAGTCAAGAAAGGCGGTGAGGCGAGAAGGGCCAGAAGGGCCAGAAGGGCTAGTAACGAGGTCACTTTATTGCCAAAGGTTACCAAATTCGAGGGCCAAAGGGTTTAATCACTGTAAAAGAGAGGCACTGACGAATGTTTGGGATGATTTAGAAAGGAGAGCATCAGCAAGTGCTCAGAGCGATTTTAGAATGAGAGGGGGAAGTATTTGGTGTCACTCCTTGGGTGCCCCAGACGTTATTGATGCAGTATGTGGATGATTTGCTGATTTGCTGATTTGCTTGACATCAGGGGATGATTGCAGGGTGGGAACATGTTAACCCTTTTGAGGGCACTGGCTGTCAAAGGCAATGGAGTACCAGAGGCCAAATTACAACTGTGCAAAACCCAGGTAACATACCAATGGCATGTGTTGAGTGGAACCTCGAGAAGATTGTCAAATAACAGGCTGCAGGCTAACTATGTGTGCTTATTGCAGTATGCAATCTAGCCGAGGAGGGAAGCATAACAATATATACGGATTCCTGATATGTGTACAGGATGGCGCACAATGCAGGTGAACTTTGAAAATAAGAAGGTATATAACATCTCAAGGTATGCTCGTCAAAAATGGTAACTCGATCGTGGAACTGTTCGAAGTTATTATCCAGAGTGAAATGTTATAACACAGAAACAAAACTATGGGTCTCACAAGGAGGGTAAAGTGGTTGCCAAAAAGGTGCTTTTACTATGGTTTGCTCGTTTGGCTCACGGAAATGGCCACACGAGCAAAAGGGGGGTGTAGAAGGAGGTGCTACGAACATGCCACGCTCCAGGATTTGCAGCTGTGGCAGAATTTTTTTGCAGAAGCTGTGCGTATTGTTAACACCATAATGTTGGTAGTGTGCACTGCCCTTTTGGCTGTTTGTTGCATCATTGGTTGGGGCATGGCTGTACCGCTGATGTGGTGCCCCTATTGCCAGTACTGGTGTTCATTTTGGCCAGCCTTTGAGGAGTGACAGGCTGAGTCTTCCACCTGGGGTTGTTTCGGTGGTCAACGCGACTTGGGCTCAGGACTCTAGGATCCCAAGCCACCACGACAACCGCTAAGCCAACACGAAGTTATAATTTTGGTAAAGTGTCTATAAAACATATGGACATACACATGATGGACAAGACAACGATTAACTTTTGTGCTGCCTTAACAAAGGTTGTTAAAGAGTATGACTCGCAGGTCAGACAAGTGCTACCAGACCAGCTGCAGAGGAACACCACAGCATCCACCTTGGCGACTGGGTGTACATCAAGGTGTTCAGGCGGAGGAACGCATTGAAGGCATGTTTGACTGGACCACATCAGGTATCATTGGTCACCAACACAGTTATCAGGTGCAAAGGTAAGATTCATGCGTCTCATTGCAAAAAACATACAGGAAGTTGTAAAGAGAAGAAAGGAAATCTGCAAGTAGGAAGAACGTTACCGGAGGTTTATGACATATGTAGCAGTGCTGTTGATTAGCACGTGAATGATTGTAATAATATGGATGATAACAGACAGTGAGGGGATTATGAGAATACCATGGAGAGCAGAATGCTTGGTCGAGAGCAGGGGAAACAAATAGGCCACTAGCCGTAACTTGTATCGTGCAGTGTCGTCCCTCCTTATCGGGGGGGGGGGGGGGGATAGATAAATCCTACACAGAATTATTCTTTTTGATGAATACATTCTCAATCCACAAGATCTCCACTCAAAATCCTGCAGTTATTGCGTATTTCCGTCATGAAAATCGCCCTTTCGTTCCGCCCGCTCAGCTGTTTGTTCTTGGAACCAGCGCTAATTGATGGTCACGTGACCACTGAACAGTGAGCGTATTTCCCGAAACAAATTTATTTTTCAAGATGGCTGCGCCCGTGAAGCGGTGCGTTTCATGACATTTTCGTTGTTTTCATCGTCAGAATGTTCGGTTTTGAAACTTGCGAGTGCATAATTCATCAGCCAAATGCATAAAATGATGGAAGCTGGCAATCGAGGCAAGTGAAACTGTTTTCTTCAAACTTCCATGGGATGAAGTACCAGAATTCCTGAGCGATCACGACTATTGTTACCGTCGCTTCACTGATATCAAGAGGACACGTGGTGCTGAGAAACGTTGCGAGCAGAAAGCACATCTGTATGGCAATGAAAATAACAACGAGGAAGGTCAACAACTTGGTGAAGAAGGTGTGCCTGATGATAACATTGACTATGAACCATCTCCAAAACAATTGCAAGGCAATGCGAGGATATGGCGGGTATGTCACCTGACTGGACCAAGAGGAAGGGGTTGTACGAGTCGCAAGTGAGAAAAGACGATCAGGATGTCCAGTCAATCATCACTCCGATTGGGAGTATGATCAACCCATTCGAAGTTGAGTCTGATCAACTGGTTTGTTTAAGCTCTGGGGTCATATCTTCTGATCGTGTCAAACATGATCTCCTGTCTGCTTATCAGACTGACGAGGAATCTCTGAGCCAATATACTAACGACTGTTTGACTGTGAGAGATGAAAGTCTGGACGTAGTGGATGGATTGGGTGAGCAGACTCCACCCCACCAGAAGATGAAGCCTCATCCTGATATGTTCTCTCCACTGACCCCATACTTCTCAAAACTGAGATCCTTCGCCGATCAAAGTATCTCAAAATCGGTCAGTCTCAGAGTATCAATCTCCATGACATTTTGACTCATTCCCTGGAACCCGTCTCACTACCTCTTGCCAGTGCTGACGGGTCCTTGGCATAAAATGTTAAGTCAAAGCTCCTGACAATGGTCAAGGAAAAGTGCATTGACTACCTGAAGAGTGGCATCCCTGACCACGCAGCGATCATCGTTAATGCGGGTCCCCTGATTCGGTCCATGAGGCCGAAGCCCAGCTCCTTTTGGAGGGCTGGCTGATGCCATTTTCTCTGCCTTAACAAAATTTGCCAAGAACACAAATTGTGCTCGCCTAGATTTTGTTGTCGATCGCTACCCTGATATTAGCGTAAAAAACGAAGAAAGGGATAGGAGAGCGGTCAGTGACAGCCAGACCATACATATTTATGGTAAAGACCAAAAAACACCGAAGCAATGGTCAAAATTCATGTCAAGCGGTCAGAATAAAGAATCACTTGTCGCTTTCCTCGTGTCGGTATGAAAGGACATCAACTTACGTGCCTACTTCGATAGGGACGTTGATGTGTACATTACACATGGAGAGTACTGTCACGTTCTGAGGAGTAGGAAAGCCATCACAACCATTTGCTAGGTTGATGAGTTGTCATGTGACCACGAGGAAGCAGACACGCGGCTTCTTCTCCACGCGCAACACGCTAGTGCAACATTTGAAGATGTTGTAATCATGAGCTGCGACTCTGATATAGGCATAATTTCCCTTTCCCTTCAACAAAATCTGTCCTGCAATACATTATTCATGACTGGCAATGAGGTGTTTGAGACATCACACATTATGGATTTGCAGAAGATGACCTGTTGTCTTGGAGCTGATGTATGCAAGGCACTAAGAGGTTTACACGCATTCACGGGATGTGATTCCACCAGAGCTTTATATGGAAAAGGCAAGCAGAAAGCGTTCACTATTATGTTTGATCGTGACGACTACACACGGTCTTTCATTGAACTGGGACGAGGTTTCGATCTGGATGAAGTTTGCCTCAAATCCATGGAATCCTTCGTATGTCATCTTTACGGGCAGCCAAAACTAGATGACGTCAATGAGGCACGATACAAAATGCATTGCGTCTTCTCAACATCTGGTCAAAGCCTTCCGCCAACCAAGGATGCATTACGCATGCATACCTTGAGGGCCAATTACCAAGCGGCAATTCATAGGCGATCCCTTGCGCAGTCTCTTGGTGCCCTTTCACCTGTAGGCCATGGGTGGGAGATTGTTGATGGGAAATTAGTCATAAAGTGGATGACCATCAATCCAGCCCCAGACATTCTTTTGAAAGTCACACAATGTGCTTGCAAAGTATCGAAGTGCTCAAGTTTGAGGTGCTCATGCAAAAAGGAAAAATTGCCATGTTCAGATTTGTTTAAATGTTCAGACTGTGACAATGTCAGCCATGCAACCGATCTTCGTGATGATTGCGATGATGGTGATGATGATGATGATGATAGCAATATTAATTGTAATGATGACCAGGAGGATTGTGATGAGGATGAAGGATACGAAATGTTAACGTAGTTTAGCGTTGTGTAACTGATGTTTGTTAGCTGCAGATAACACCATGTTCACATGTCATTGTCTAATGGTACCGACCGAGTGTATCGGGATTCCTTCTGACCTGTAATAAAAGTTTTTATATCGGTTTTAATCTGTATTAATTTCTCTTATGTGTTCTTTCTGTTGTACTACCATTGTGTATTACCTAGTTTTGAGTGCTCGTGATGTCAAAGGCAATTATTGAACGAAAATTTTTGTCCACAATACACCAGAAAAATGATCAATTTTAACGAATTTCGCCATTTTTGGAAGACCCCCCCCCCCCGCCCCAGACGAAACCAGATACAGCAGCCTTCAGAACTCTCCGTAATGCGTTCACAATACAGATGACAACAAGTCTGGGCAATTTGGTGCGTGTGCGCATTTCAGATCATTAAATATCGACGTCCAAACTTGGTTCTCAGACACGTCAAACCGACCCATTTAAACGAATTTCGCCATTTTTGGAAGACCCACAAGAAGAAACTAGATGAAGCAGCCTTCAGAACTCTCTGTAATGCGTTTACAATACAGATGACAACTACTCTAGGCAGTTTGGAGTATGTGCGTATTTCAGATCATTAGATATCGACTTCCAAATTTGGTTCCCAGACACTTCAAACCGACACATTTTAACGAAATCGCCATGTTTGGAAGATCCCCAAGAAGAAACCAGGTGCAGCAGTTTGGAGAACTCTCTGGAATACGTTCACTATACCAATGATAACGTGTTTTGAAAATCTTAGGCATGAGTGATGTAAATGTCTGTGGTTATTGGCAGCTGAATTTGCCTTCAGATACCAAAATGACCGTTTGGGCTCGAATTACCCAAATTTCGGATGGCTAGAAAAAAAAATACTGCAGGAATCTCCGTGGAGAACTTTTGCCCCCCATTTTATATGGTTAATAGCTATCAGAATCCGCAAAAACCAAGTGTCCCCCCCCCCCCCCGATCAGTGGAACGAAACTCATGTTCTAGCACCTTTTCCAGTTATGGCTGATAGCGTAAACGGAAGGATTATGATTGGGAACCTGGAGCAGAGACAATCTAACCCAGTCCTATCTAGAATCGGAGGGACAGAACGGGAAGTCAGTGCAAAAGTCTGAGAGATAACGAGTAACTGGAAAACGAAGGGGTACAAATGTAATGACTATTGGCACTGGTACTATCTTAAGTATTGGGTGAAATGTAACTTCTTATATACAAAGGAAAAAGATGATCACACACCCCAATATAGAACAAATTTTGTCTCACTATCTAAGGGGGAAGAAAAAGTAACTATTGAGAGACAAATTACTGGGACAAGGATAAATATAAGGATATGAAGTGGGAAGCCCTGGGCGTGGTAAGTCATGGATTCACTGGATCATGGGGTGTGGTGCTGCCGGTACCTGTGCGGGAGGACGAAAGTCCGAGTCTTCAGGCCCTTGGTGCTTCCAGTCTTGCTCTCTGGATGCGAGACTTGGACTCTGATCAGGGATCTGAGATGGAGACTTAATTCCTTTGGTACCAGGTCTCTTCGGAGAATCCTTGGCTATCGCTGGTCGGACTTTGTGTCCAACGATCAGTTGCTGAGAGACTCAAATGACAGGTGTTACCTTCATAGTCCATGAGCGTCAGCTGCGGCGGTATGGACATGTGGCTCGTTTTCCTGAGGCTGATCTTGCTCACGGGATTCTATCAGCGAGGGAGTCTCGTGAGTGGAGGAGGCCAATGGGCCGACCACGTGCCTCATGGTTGCAGCAGGTTGATCCGCATCTCTCGGAGATGGGGATGGGCGAGGCATTTGCCTGGGGGATGGCCAGACGGAGGCCCCTGGAGTACCGGCAGAAAGTGGACACAGCGACGCGCTGCTCTGGCACATGCTCACATACCTTACCTGATTAATGATTCTCATGGCCGAAAAACCATTAAAGAACGATTGCAGACCTTTTTGGATGAACCACATCTGTTTTAGTTTTGGATCATTTCAACTCCATCAGAGCAAGTCCTTTTCCACATTATCACACATTATTCTGTGTCAGATGTGTTTATCAGCGGATTTCCTTCAACAGTCCAACAACTTCTCGATACACTGAAGCCTTCCGTCTGAAATGTTCTTGTCACGGTGGATGTGGCGTGGTGATATCATCACCTGGTTGAAACATTTTCCCTGATGTATTATTGTCTGTCTGTCTGTCTGTCTGTCTGTCTGTCTGTCTGTCTGTCTGTCTGTCTGTCTGTCCATTATCGAGTGACAGCTTAATTTCAATTGAATATTTTGAACATGAATCAGAAAACGAACTTGTGGTTTAACAGTACTTTGGCTCTGAATTTGGCTCGATCGCACATGCACAGAGAGGAGTGAGATAATAATTTTACTCCGTTTGCCTGTCTTGCAGTCAAACAAAATTGAAAATCATTCCAAACGGGAAACTTATTGTTTGTTTTGGTGTCATTTCAACTACACACACACACACCGCACAAAACAAGTCCTCGCAAGGGTCTGCGATCTCTGATTGCTCTTTTTCTTATAATAATAATAATTATGATGATGATTATTATTATTATTATAATTATTCCATGTAAAGTCATGTAAATTTAAATTTGGTGAAGAGGATGAGTCAGACAAAACCGCTCATAATCAGGACATAAACAAGGCCATGGATATTGCTGTTTCCTGCGAAGTTTTTTGTTGTTGTGGATGACAATGTGATTCAGAACGTCTGGTAACTGCTTGTGCACGGTCTTTGGAGGTGATCACACAATCGTGTTGGTCTTCATTGTTTTCAGAACAGATCATCAAAAAAACCCCAACCGATGGTGGATGGAGGTTATGTTTTCACACATGTTTATTGGGTCGCCGAAATAGGTGACCCTTATTATCAGTAATTCTGTCTGTTTGGATGTTTGTTCGTTTGTCATCAGCATAATTGGTCGTAAACGTGGGCGGATTTTGACCAAACTCGGGTGGTAGGTACATCTTATGACCGAGTGCTTTGGAAATAGTGATGGTTGCTAGGGACGCTTTGGTTCCCCAGCAACAACCAAAAAACCTTCAAAATCGGTACCGTTCACGCGAAATCAATTCCGAAAGCCATTATCCCACGTAGGATTATGAAATTTGGCACGAATGAGCTACAGGTGATGCTCTATCAAATACATTCCGGTTTTTGTGATATATGGAATACTTTACCCGCAGCACCCCCTACAATTAGGGTATGTGTGAAAATTGGCGAAAAATGAAGGCCCCCTAGCGACCAGGTGAGTGCATCGATACGAATGAAACTTTGCAGGTTCATGGTACTCAATGAGTAATACAACTTTGCCTCAGGACATATTGACCGCTTTCGCTTAAGTCAGGGGTCAAAGGTCAATTAGTGCAAAAATCGATAATATGCGACAGTTGGAGGTGCCTTCGCGCCAAATGCTACTCCTCCTAGGGTTATGGTCGGATGGTCATGAAAATTCACACTAATCGTCTGGAATACATTGTGCACAAACGATCGAGCCGGATTTTCGATTTAGATCTTTGTTCACCCACAGCACCTCCTCGAACTTTGGAGATTTCCGATTTCAAACTGCATTTTCGGAACTTTTCATTCAAATTGATACCGAGTAGTTATCAGCAGATGGAACTGGATGAGATTTGATACGCATAATCTTAAGGTGATTCTCTATCCGCTATATGACATCCATTTTGCTCTATATCTTATAGTTTCCATGCTCGGCGACCCATCGCCGCCTACCGGCTTGTCTCTCTGTCTGTGAGCAGGATATTTCAAAAAGTTATGGTTTTGGCTCCGAGAACTTTTTCCTTCACAGTTGAGAGATGTGGCCAAAAACGACATCTGGTATGATATTTCAAAAAGTTGTGGACGGATTATGACAAAATTTGGTGGATGAGTTGAGTCGGTGACGAGAACAAAGTGATTAAATTTTGGTGAAGGCCTGATGCAGATCCATCTTATCAATAGGATACGAAACGTAAACGGTTAAGCCTGGTGGAGGTATGCGCTCCATCGAGTGCCGTTCTAGTTCACTGCTGCATTCTGTGTAACTAACGAATCAAGTCATATCCAACGAGTTGTAAAATAAATAAATAAAATAGATAATGACGCTTGATAAAATAAAATAGGACTTCTTCACGCACATCTCTTGTACTTGGTCACAGGTGATTTCAGATTTATTTAAGTTTCAACAGGTTTAATCAGCATGTGACAAAGACAGACAGTACCCCAACCGTACTGATCACCCTAAAATAAAAAAAAACAAAGGATTTTGTGCGACTGTGTGCAAAACTAAAAACATTGTAAATTGATAAACTAAGTGTAATGGTGAAAACAGAGTGTGATAATCATCCAATCGGGCATAAAACTGACAGTTAACCTTTTGTCTGTTTACAAAGAAAGTGTGGAGGAAGCTGATATAATATTTAGAAAAATGTTCATCAACCCATGTTGCTCGACTCATCCATCAACCTTCATAAACCAGCACTGCTCGACTCATCCATCAACCTTCATTAACCAGCACTGCTCGACTCGTCTATCAACCTTCATCAACCCGTATTGCTCGACTCATCCATCAACCTTCATCAACCCGTATTGCTCGACTCATCCATCAACCTTCATCAACCCATATTTCTTGACTCATCCATCAACCTTCATCAACCAGCACTCCTCGACTCGTCTATCAACCTTCATCAATCTGTATTGCTTGACTCATCTATCAACCTTCATCAATCTGTATTGCTTGACTCATCTATCAACCTTCATCAATCCGTATTGCTCGACTCGTCTATCAACCTTCATAAACCCGTATTGCTCGACTGCTTTATTGGCCTTAACAAACCCATGCTCCTCAACTTGTCTGTGAACCTTTATAAATCCGTATTGCTCGACTCGTCTATCAACCTTCATAAACCCGTATTGCTCAACTTGTTTATCAACCTTCATCAACCCATTTTGTTCGACTCATCTATCAACCTTCATAAACCCGTATTGTTCGACTTGGTCATCAACCTTCATAAATCTTTGTTACTCGACTCATCTAACAACCTTAATAAACGCATAATGCTCAACTCGTCTATCAACCTTCATAAATATGGATTGCTCGACTCGTCTGTCAGCCACTCTGTATTCAGGTCCATCACCAAACCTTTCACGTGGGTTCAGTTACTTCGTCCATTGGCCGAGTGGCCTCCGCTCGGGCACTCTTCACCGTTCTTTCTTGGCGAGGGAAAATGATCATCTGCATCGATTTTTAGACTTCTTTGCATTACTGTGTGGAGCACCTCACTCTGGTCACACTGCACCTCACACCACTCACGTTGTAACTCCAGTCTGCACGCAGGATGCACAACGTATTCCTCTTACCTTTTACAGTCATAGCGACGAAAATTCAAATAGGTACAGAATGTTTTCACAACAAATCATCAACGCAACAACAATATGGTTTAGTTTCTGATACAATAACAAATTGCTCAATGCCAGAATCTTTAAAATATCAGCAACCATTGTTAAATAAACAAAAACAAACAAACAAAGAACAAATTGGTGAAACACACGAAATAATACAACTGCCAAGATACCCGTTCAGCTCATCTCAAAGATCATTACATTCTGCTGCTGCATAGCACCACTCCTTCAGGCCTAAAACATGTGCATTCCTAACTACAAGGTCCTGCACAACTGTCTCTGTCTCCGTCTCCGTCTCCAAACAACGCACACTAGTACAGTACATTAAGTCAACATTTCACCAGAATCGTTCAAAATGTGAAAAAAGTGTGAAAACTGGTACACATGACTACTTTTACATGCTCTTTCATATGAGAGCAGGACACACATGATCAGACCACAATGACGGCCGCCATCTTGAATTTCAAAATGGCCGTCACCGAAAACAATTTTTACGATATCTCGGTCATCAAGAGGCTGAAGCACTTGAATAAAGAGTCTAATCCAATGTTTTCACACACAAGGAATCCAAAAAAAACACACTTATAATGCTCCATTTTCAGTCTTTCTGCTTTTGAATCGAAAATGAGACCCTTTCATAAACAACGAAATACTTAAAAGTGTTTGCTCGATGTTTGATATCCAAATGCTATGAGCGTGTAGAAATGGCTTTATCCAATTTAATTTTCAATATAATGTTTTGAAAGGTGTTATAATTCTAAGAGTCTGTCTGTCATTCGCTCTGAAACTATGGTCCGCGGTCGTTCCAGCTGTCAGTCGATCCATGCGTCCCAGAGAACGTCCCTGTGCGTGGGTCAATCACTATCACTCTTTGCATGCGTGAATATGATCTGTATTGCAATTGATGCACTAAAAATCAGTTGCTGTCTTTAAAGAATGAGATGTATGCATGTGTAGATGTGTACAAGCAGAAATATATGTTGTAAATTGTAATGGTGGTGGACTAACATTTTTTTCCCCCTTTTTTCAGGACATTTGATACGGTGTTGGCATTGTACTGACATGCGATAACAATGTCCAAAAAGTGCAAGATAATCGATGCTGGTGAAGGTGCATCTTCTAAAAGACAATGCCCAGAGAAAACAGCCTTGATTGACTGGAAATTGTGTGCAATTTGCCAACAGGACACCGAAGAAAAGCTTGTTAATCCCAGCACAGCTAAATATAGAGGAAGTGATAAAGAATGCGGTTACAAACTATTTGCTGAGAATATTTTGGAGTTTCATCAAATTGATGCCTTACCAGAGGATATTGACAGTGTGAAGTGGGACAGTGGAGATGGCATTGAAGCCACGCTCAGAACAAACCAGGCAGTATGGCACAAAAGCTGCAGAAACTGGTTTGACAAACAAGAGCTCCAACGTGCTCAGAAAAAGAAGTCAAAAGAAAACCTGGAATACGAGACAAGTCCTGTTAAGACCAGGCGACGCAGCGTGGGTTCAATGGCAAGGACATCTAATTGTTTATTTTGTGAAGAAGATGACACAAGTGAGTATCTCAATGACACAAGGACTGACAAAATTGATATTCGAGTTCGTCGATATGCACATGTGTTACAAGATAGGAAACTTTTGGGAAAGCTCTCCGAAGGTGACATGTAGCCTTAGATGTGAGGTATCATCTATCATGTCTGACTTCCGTCACCAACAGTGTGCGAAAACATAATGCTCAGCATGTAAGAGACACCCAAAGCACTGAAGTCGATAGTCTAATATTTGGTGAGCTAGTTTCGTACATAGAAGAATTCCGCTAAGTTGAAACGTTGCCAGTCTTCAGATTGTCAGATATGCGGTGACTTTACGAGTCCAGATTAAGAGAAGAAGATCCGGACTTTTCTGGAAAGGTCAATACAACACGGTTGAAGGAGAGACTGTTGTGCTTAATCCCAGATATGAGAGCTCAAACTCAAGGAAGGGATGTGGTCCTCATGTTTAATTCCGACATTGGAGAAGCGATTAAAATAGCTTGCTCCAACAATGATGATGATGATGATGATGCAATCCACTTAGTTCGTGCACCACAAATATTGAGGAAGGACATTTTCGCCAAATAATATGCTTTTGATTGATCCATGAAACCTGGATGTGAAAATGATGTTGTCCCAGAAAGTGTTCTTGCTCTTGTCAGAATGATCCAGAGAGAAAAAAGACGGCTGCTTGAGTGCAATGTCAGAACTTGTATCAAACAAGACGGAACTTGATACCAAAGACTTTGTCTCATGGGCAGCTTACCATGCCAAGAGGTAATCAGCTGAGATCAGACCAGTGTCACCCATTGCGTTGATGCCTTGGTTCACAGAACCAGCACATACGCCAGCTATGATAGCACATGCTATGCGTCTCGTGGCGAGGACGATTCAGCATTTGCACCCTGATCAAATACCTGTGATAACAATGGATCAGCCATTATATTCCATTGCGAAACAAACCCAGCGGGCATGGCCAGACCATTTTGGCGAGGATAAATTTGTGGTGGTAATGGGAGGTCTCCACATCGAGAGGAATGTGTTGAAATTACTCGGAGATATCCTCGGTGGTCGCGGATGGACAGCAGTTGTTGTGCAGTCTGAAGTCGCAACCTCTGGTCGAGCTGATGATATATTGAAGGGTTCGCATGTCACCAGGTCTCGCTATGTACACCAAGTAACGGCAGCAGCTTTGCACCTCCTTCGGAAATCTGCGTACATCACATATGCCAAATCACTTGGGCCAGATGATGACACAATGGATTTTGAAACTTGGCATTAAGTCAATTTCAGTAAGGTTCCTCAATTCCAATACTGGGCTTTGGTTCTGGATCTTGAACTTCTACTCTTGCAATTTGTGCGTTCTCTGCGTGAAGCAAACTTTGACATGTACGTTCAGTGCCTTGGACAAATTGTTCCATGGATGTTTTCTTTGGATCATACAAATTATGCAAGATGGCTCCCTATCCATATCAAGGACATGTTACAGCTTCGTCAGCAAGTGCCGTCAGTTCATGAGCAATTTGAGAAGGGTAACTTTGTGGTGCAGAGATCACCTCACACTTTCTCTACTATGGCTCTGGACCAAGCCCACGAACAGATGAATGATCACATCAAAGGAGATGGCGGTGTGATTGGAATCACTGATAATTAATCCTTCTGCTTTGATCAAGTGGATTACAGCTGGTCTTGGAGTGGCTCGAATCATCGACGAGTTTGAGAATTCATTTGGAATTACTTCCACAAAATCTACAGAACACCATGACCAGGGACAATACACTCAGTTGAAATTTTCCCAACATGTAAAAGCTGTGGTTGCAATATTTGAAGAATTAGGTAATCCCTTCACATAAGATACAAATGATCTGATCGTGCTGGACACAAAGGAGGTGATGACAGAAGATGCAATCTTTAGGCTGAGGACTGTGGAAGCAAATGGGCAGTCAAAATATGACACATATGCTGCTGAACGCTTGGAGCAGCGAGTAAAACCAATTTCAGACATCATACCAAAGAACAACGTGGCTCCCTTCCACAAGGCTTCACCCTCAAAACACTCCAGAACATCACACCAAATTAGGACTCTGAAAAGCAACTGTGATTGTTTGGCAGAATGTACATATCTTGTCAGTCCCGAGAAGGGGACATGGATGAATTATTCAGTCATGAAAACCAGGGATCACCACCTTCTCTATTAGACATGGGAGAACTGAGGCAGTGTCCTAAATCAGACCTTATTGGATGTTTCGACAAGCTGGCTACTAGTACGGCTTCTGTGTGTGGTACACCAGAGGCAGATGCCAAGATTCTCGATGGATCTGTTATAGTCAATATGCTGCTTCCTAAGTCCTGCTCAACATTCGGAGACTATGCTGAAAATGTGTTCTTGCCTTATGTACTGAGAAATCTGCAAAACACAAAACGTCTGGATGTTATATGGGATCGGTATATCGACAACAGTTTGAAGAGTTCAACGAGAAAGAGGAGGCGAACGGGGAGCCGCATTATTGTCACAAATTCTACGCCAATTCCGCAGAACTGGCAGAGCTTTCTTCGCGTGGACCAAAATAAGAGTGAGCGGTATCATTCCCTGTCACAGTGCGTCGCTAAGTTATCCACACAAGAGAAGGAGCTATATTTGGCACACAAGATAACAATGTCATCTCTTCCCAAGAGTGCAACATGGAATCTTCTCTAGCTCCATGCAACCATGAAGAAGCCGATACGAGGTTATTCTTGCATGCTCTCCATTGAACGCCATTGAACAGTGCATACCTTTCTGGACAGCAGTTGCCGAGGCGGCCGAATCCTGCACAGAGCTGATCAAATGCGGCTGCAAAAAGGCATGCAGACCACCATGCAAATGTTTCTGTGCATCTCTCCCGTGCACTGAACTTTGGCATTGTGCAGGAACATGTTATGAGACAGATTGAAGTCAGAACTGTATCTAGACCAGATGAACTAAACTTGGGACAGTGTATATCTCATTTTAAAGCAGAAAGACTGACAATAGAGAAATTTAAGTGTGTTTATTGGATTCCTTGTGTGTGAAAACATTGGATTGGACTCTTTATTCATGTTGCGAGGTCTCTTGGTGACCGAGATATCGTAAAATATTTTCGGTGGTGGCCATTTTGAAATTCAAGACGGCGGCCGTAAATGTATTCTGATCAGGTGTGTCCTGCTCTTATATGAAAGAACATATAAAAATGGACATGTATGCCAATTTTCACACTTTTTTCACAATCTGAACGATTTTTCTTTAATCTACTGTACTCCACCTCTAAATGCTTCCGACTCAACAACACATACCTCAAAATACTTCCGGCCCAACAACACACACCTGTAAATACTTCCAGTTCAACAACGCATACCACTAATTACTTCCAGTTCAACAACACGTACCTCAAATTACTTCCAGTACAACAACACACACCTGTAAATGCTTCCGGTTCAACGACGCATACCACTAATTACTTCCAGTTCAATAACACGTACCTCAAATTACTTCCAGTACAACAACACACACCTGTAAATGCTTCCAGTTCAACAACGCATACCACTAATTACTTCCAGTTCAACAACACATACCTCAAAATACTTCCGGTTCAACAATGTAAACTTCCAAATACCTCTAAATGCTTCCGGTTCAACAATGCATACTTCTAAACACTTCCAGTTCAACAACACATACCTCTAAATACTTCCAGCAAAACAACGCACATTTCGAAATACTTACGGTTTTACAACGGATACATATTGTTGCGGATTCGCGCCCGCCGGCGTGCGGACGGCCACGTAACTCGAATCGCGGCACGTCGCCCACCGGACGGACAATCCAGTCGTGACCCTCTCGGACTAACGCCGGGAACTAGTCACGGGTGGACCTTTCGGTCTCACCACGATCGTGCCAATTGGCCCCCGCGTGGGATAGGGTTGCTCGCCAAATTCGACCTACCTAAGTACCCACACGGAGGGTAGACCGGGCGATCGCACCTCGCCGCAGGTCGACTTCGGACACGGGCCACTTTAAGCGACCCGTTCCGTACTATCGGGATAATCGAGCGGTGTTATTCGTCGGCCTCGACGGTTCGATTAATTATCGGGCGTTTTAGCCCACGACCAACCCTTTACGTGAAGCAAGATGGAGATTCAATGAAAGAAAAGACGAAGCGAAGCGGGAAAACAGTTCAACATAACTCACATTTATTTCGCGATGAACGGAAAGCACACATATACAATTACACCAAAAGCACATGTAAAAGGGAAACACAATATTACACAAAAAGCAAATATAAAAGAGAAACACAATGCAGAGCTATCCGACTACCGAGCACACGGCAACACTTATACAATTTTACTTCACAGACGGCGCCGACAACACGTATACCCAAAGCAAAAGAAAAAGAACCACCCTCCAGGATGAGGGGGGTAGGCGGGCCTGGGGCCGAGACCGTGTCGGGCCTACCCGTCTGATGATGAGACGCAGAGCGGCGGTGGCGCCCCAACTCCGCGGGCCTCGCGGACAGTGTCTGGTAGGGGGTGGGAAAGGGGCCCCCTTGTCGCACTATCTCAGCGCGGGGGGGGGAAACAGGAGGGGGTTGTTGATGCTCGGGGGGGAGGAGGATATCACCCTGTCTCGGGTCCCGCGACGAGCGTCTCCACCTTGACCTCGGTCGCGTTGCTGGCCTCTCCCTCTGCAGCTCCCGGCACCGACGCGAGCACCCCCTCGTCCGCCTTCGCCGCCGCCACCTCTCCACAGCTCCGTCTAATCGCCCTCTCCGTCTCCTCTCTTGGCTCGTCCCAACTCTTCACTCTTGACTTCTCCCCTCCGAACCCACAACTGCCAACTGAACTGCCTTGACTGACGAACGCAGCCGTTTATATCCCCCGTGGCTTCGCTCCCTCACCTTTGACCCTCTGCCTCCGACCCTTCACCTCTCTAACTGGCTCCCCATTGGACCGAGGAAAAGTGGGCGTGAATGCTTTTTGATCCATGAATTTGCATATAGCGTCCTCACTCCAACGCCCTGGAGGCGGAGCCAAATCGCCCCAGCTCGCCGATAGGACGGAACAGAAGTGGGCGTGAGTCGTTTTTGATCCGTTTTTCTCGGAAAGTCTGTGATGTTTCTGAACACGCTGCTCGGTGCGCGCCCTACACGAGTCCAGTATCGGTGCCCACGAGTGGCGCGAGAATGGTGGGGATGCGATGGTGGCGAGTTGCGACGGTAAAGGTTGTGGCTGTTGTTGTGAAGCGGCATTGTGGTTGGTGGTTGTTGTTGTGAAGCGGAGTTGTGGTTGGTGGTTGTTGTTGTGAAGCGGCGTTGTGGTTGGTGGTTGTTGTGAAGCGGCGTTGTGGTTGGTGGTGGTTGTGTGACGGCTGTTGAGACGTGGTTGGTGGTGGTAGTAATGGCGGCTGGTCCAAAATAAAGATAGTAAAAGAAAAACGGCTCTCCTGAAGAGTCGCAGCCCGACTGAATGACATTTATTCCCTCTAAACAACTGGTTTGGGCCTAACTACATATATACTTACAGAGATATCTCACCTAAGGGACCTGAATGGTGGTTTGTGAATTTCGTCAACCACAACAATATAAATACTTCCAGCTAAACAATGCACATTTCTAAATACTTATGGTTTTACAACGGATACATATAAATACTTCCAGCTAAACAATGCACATTTCTAAATACTTATGGTTTTACAACGGATACATATAAATACTTCCAGCAAAACAACGCACATTTCAAAATACTTACGTTTTTACAACGGATACATATAAATACTTCCAGCTGAACAACGCATATTTCAAAATACTTGCTGTTTTACAAAGGATACATATAAATACTCCCAGCTAAACAATGCACATTTCTAAATACTTATGGTTTTACAACGGATACATATAAAAACTTCCAGCTAAACAACGCACATTTCTAAATACTTATGGTTTTACAACGGATACATATAAATACTCCCAGCTCAACAACGCACATTCCAAAATACTTACCGTTTTACAAAGGATATGTATAAATACTTCCAGCTAAACAAGGCACATTTCTAAATAATTATGGTTTTGAAACGGATATATATAAATACTTCCAGCTAAACAACACACATTTCTAAATATTTACGGTTTTACAACGGATACATATAAATACTTCCAGTTAAACGAACATTTCTAAATACTTACGGTTTTACAATGGATACATAGAAATACTTCCAGCGAAAACAACGCACATTTCTAAGTACTTAAGGTTTTACAATGGATACATATAAATGATTCCGGTTCCACAATGCATACATCTAAATGCTTCCAGTTCAACAATGCATACCTCAAAATACTTCCGATTCAACAACGCATATTTCTAAGCACTTTCGCCTCAACAACACACACTTCTAAA
This sequence comes from Eptatretus burgeri, assembly GCF_056783735.1. Lineage (NCBI taxonomy): Eukaryota > Metazoa > Chordata > Myxini > Myxiniformes > Myxinidae > Eptatretus > Eptatretus burgeri. Next base: position 136,521,709 of record NC_140964.1, read on the forward strand.
TGCTTCCGGTTGCACAATGAAATGGAAGACCAAGAAGGAGCCCAAAGAGGTAAAGAGCAAAGATGTAGTCATCAGAAGGAACGTGGATAGGATTTGAGTTTCAGCTGCTACTCCCCTACCCTCAACCCCATCCAGGCACAGCCAAGTGTGCCAAACTGAAAATTTTCTGCAAGAATTCACTTCTCCTGAGAGATAGACAATGAAAGAGGGGAATAGAGTAAAAGAGATGAGAGAAGAAAAAGCAAGAATTAGAATGGATGAAGGGAATTGTGAAAAAAATAAAATAATTTAAAATAATAACAACAATAAAATAAATAAATAAATGTGAAGTAACCAAAGAACAAAGATGCCGGGAAGAACCTGGACAGATAGATTTAAACAGTTTCTCTCCAGGCTCAAATGGAAAGAAACTGCTGAAAATGTTATTAAAAAAACTTATAACGTTTGCGTGGACCCCAAACTGACATACCACATGGTACGTGCAGAGACAAGCAGGCAAGATAGCGGATTATGTGCAATGTTTAGAGCACGGGTGACAAGGCTAAGTTCCCTCCTTCTGCAAACATACACAAGAAAATGTGAAATTTCCAAATCATTAAACTTATCTTTTTCTACTGAATGGAGGATTATATTGAATGAACAAAAAATGTAGGAACGTGCCAAAATTAACCACCTTCATTGAGCTATTTGATTTAATACATTCACTGTCGGACCTCACGCCCTGTTCCCCAGAGGGACTGCCGATGCATAGCGTCTGCCAGATCTGTGTCTATAATTTTCGGAGGTTTCGTGAGGTGCTCTACAGGGAATCAAAGCAAATCTGGTAAAAAAAAGAAATGGACGTTTTAAAAAAAAAAAGAGTTAAAACGTTTGTGGGGACCTCCAACTGTGCCATGTACTTCATTCACATACCACGTGACACATGCACAGACAAGCAGGCAAGATGGCAGATTATCTCCAATGTTGATTTCACGGGCGATCGAACTTTGCGATGTCCCCAGGGTTGTTCTGCATTAATCTGCAACTCTTTTGTGGATAAAGTTATGATTTGAATGATTCATTTTTTTCATGAGCTGCTGCATGTGCTCTGAAGACCAGCTTTAAAGTTAAAGGGATCCTATATGATACACAGTGACAGCCTGGCCAACCGTTCCTAATCAACCATTTCATTGGAGTGCATGCATGAGTGCGTCAGCCACTTGCCGAACCGCTCAGGGCGGGTGGTCCATGCTCCGTTCGCCCACGGCGGGCGGTCCGTGCTCCGTCGCCCAGGGTGGGCGGTCCATGCTCCGTCGCCCTGAACAAGTTGTGAAATAAAACCCGATTTACAAGCTGTTTGCCATATTAACGTGTTTTCGAAATTACCGAGCCAATTTTTTTCCACCCATCACATGTCGCTGTTTATGAAGATTAATCTTTGTGAACACATCGCTGAAACGTTTCGATAAATGCAATGTCGTTTTTCGGTGAAAGCTACTCATGGTTTTTGGGTTGTTGATGATATCAGGTGTGTGTGTGTGTGTGTGTGTGTGTGTGTGTGTGTGTGTGTGTGTGTGTGTGTGTGTGTGTGTGTGTGTGTGTGTGTGTGTGTGTGTGTGTGTGTGTGTGTGTGTGTGTGTGTGTGTGTGTGTGTGTGTGTGTGTGTGTGTTGTTCATAAAGCATATCTCTCTCATTTTTGCTCTACCCCCTCCCAACACAGTGTAGCACCCTCCTCCCACGTCTTCTGTCTGTCTCTGTCTCTCTCTGCATATCCAGACAGTGGTTTTGTCTGGATGGTGTTTGTCTCTGGATGTGTTTGGGCAGGGTTTGTCTCCGGACATGTCGACACGGTATTTATGTCTGGACGGGAGTTTGTCTCCGGACTTGTTCGGACAGGAGTTTGTTTCTGGACCGTGTTTATCATCTAACTGGTAGAAAATGGATTTCATACAATATTTTGTTTCCATCTTCACTGTTATTCTTTACAGAATCATTTTGATGAAACAGTATGAATCGTAATTAACGCTCCACCGCACATCTGCTTTCCCTATCTCTCACCTCATACTGTCATCCCTTCCCCCACCCCTCTCCCCATCTCCCTCTCCTCTTTTTCACCCTCCCTCTCTTTTTCACCCTCCCCCTTCAGTATTACCATCAGCAAAGTGACGGGTTGTATTTGCAAGTATCGAAATATGTGGAGTGTGGCAAGCAGTCCCCTGATCTCCAATGGGCATTAGTACAGTTTTGAACAAAATGGGGCACGTTAAAAACAGCATGTTCAAACAGCATAGCAAAACTACTCGTCACTTCCAAACATCACGTACCATTTTAAAAAAAAGATTGTAACCTGTTTACCCACTCTGACATTGATCTCACAAAGGTGGGGCACCTACTGCCTGGAGTGCCAAAGAACACACAAACTGGAAAAACGAACACCCTCCATCAGCTGGACCCACCGCCAAGCCCAATCCATCCATCCATTGGGACCATACTCTGTACAGTGTTGGTGCTGCCTAAGCAGTCTCTTTGCCTATTGGGCACAATCCGGGACGGGTCACCACTCCGACACAGTGTACCAGCAAGCTGGCACTCATTTTGCCGACCACGGAAGGATGACAGGGAGGGTCAACCCCACCTGGTATTAATTCAACAGCGAAGTGGGATTTGAACTCAGGATCCTTGGATCCCAAGCCACCAAGCCCAATCCCACAGTCCAAACCCCGAAAACCAGCTCAGGCCAAGAGACCCGAGAGCCCGTCGTACCCCAGTGGCAATGCTTGTAAATGCCCGGAGGCACCAGTATTTTTTGCCTTTGTTTAATTTCAGCACACCTTTTACAACCAAAATGCGATAAGCACCAGAATCTCTCAACCCAACCCGGAACCCCAAATTTCAAACCGTGGCATTGAACCCACCAGCAGCACCACCACCAAAAAATTTACTCAATGCCAGAGCCACACACCAAGATATAGTGTGTGCTTTTGACACGGTCTGGCACCTTGCCCTGCTCACTAAACTCTCTTCCTATGGTATCCAAGACCATCTCCACTCATGGCTTGCAGACTTCCTCTCCTGTCACAGCCAACATGTGGCCCTAAATGGAGTTCTCTCATCCCATCTTCCTGTCCAGGCTGGAGTTCCTCAAGGCAGCGTTCTGGGCCGTGTTCTTTTTCTGGTTTTCATCAATGATCTCTCTGACTCTCTGAAAAATCCTCTTTATCGCTTTGCTGATGACTCCACCCTTTGCCATACCATCTGTCATCCCTCAGACCGGCAAGCAGCAGCTTCTTTTCTCACTGCAGATCTGGGTAAAATCACAAACTGGTTCAACTGGTGGAACATGTCTGGATGTCCCCCCCCCTGACCCCCCATCCACTTTCTCAACAATTTCTCAACAAGCTTCTGGGTCTCACTATCTGCCTTGATCTTTCCTGGGAAAAACACATTTCCAACCTGGCCTCCAAAGCCAGTCGCCGACTGGGAATCCTCCATCGTGCAAAGTCCTTCCTTGGCCCACCTGAGCTCCTGACCACAAACAAAGCTTTCGTTTGCAGCCTGATGGATTACTGCTCTCCCCTCCGGGCTGGTGCTCCTGCCTCTCACCTTTCTCGGCTTCACGCTGTGGAAACCAAGGAATTTATGATCATTGGTATCTCCCGCGATGAGGCTGAGTCTTTGGGCCTCTCACTCTCTCACCGCAGGCAGGTCAGTGGTGTTTCTGTCTTCGACTGTCTCCTCTCCGCTCTTGCCCCCACCTCCCTGCTCTGTCTGCGATATGTCCCCACCACATTTCCGCAGGGCGCTCAAGGTCCGCCAGCAACCCTGTTCAGGTAAAACTACCAAAATCACTAATCACTGCTCACCTTCACTCTTTCATTCCTCTTTTTGGAATAAACATTTGAATAAACTTCCTCACTCTATTCAATCCCATTCTTCCCTCCAGGCCTTCAAAACAGTTGTTCACCACCACCTCTTATCTTTCCCCATCTAAAACCTCAATCTTTTCTCCCCCATTGATCCACCCCAAACCCACCTCTTTCTAATTTCCTGCTTTCCTTTCTGAAAGTCCCTGTAATGTCCATCTTGTATACCCTGTGTTCCCTGCCCCATCCCTCTCCCTTCCACAGATCTCTGAATGTGTTTGTTCCCCAGTGTTTTGTCCTTCCCTCTCCCACCCCTCTTATCTCATGCTCCTCGAGCTGTGCATTGTGTGTTCACTCTCAAACGAGCCTCGACAATGTTTACAAAAATTGAAATTAAAATAAAAAGTGCCCAACTGCCCAAACACCACAGCACAACATAACCACCTTCAAACCACAGCATAACCACCTGTGGGAACTTATCACAACCACCCATTGTTCATCATTTTATGAAAGTTGGAAGAGGGGTGAGAGAGGGAGGAGAAACAAAGAGATGGGGGGAGGTGGGGAAGGGGTGGATGGAGGGAAAGGATGGGTCGATAGGATGGAGGGAAGGGATGGATGGATCGATGGGATGTGGATTCACAG
>NC_140964.1:136531196-136598696 GCF_056783735.1 Eptatretus burgeri
TGGACAACATCTTTGACAAACCTCCACAGAAAAAAATATCAAGGTGGGTTATGTCTGGTGATTGTGGGGGCCAGGTGCTTGTTCGGTCTCGGCCAATCCAGCGACCTGGAATTTTTTTTCATTTATGACGGCTAAAAACGACTAAGACCAAATGAGGGGGAGCGCCGTTATGTTTAAAAACGACAACGGTTGCAGGTCTTCAATCTGTGGGCAGGCGATTCCTTCCAACATATTCCTGTAAATTGCTGAGGTCACTGACTGTATCCTCTGCAAAGAAAAACAGATCCACCAAGCGGTCATGGAGAAGGCCACACCACACATTGACCTTTGGACAATCGCGTATGTGTTTAATGACCACGTATGTGGGGGTTTTCAGAGCCCCAGATCCTCACATTGTCCCGGTTGACCTTCCCCGATACATGAAAGCAAGCTTCATCTGTCAACATGACCTCTTTCAGGTAATCTTCATCATCCTCTATGCGACTGAGTATTTCCAAGGCAAACACCTTGCGTTTGGGTCTGTCATTTGGTTTGAGTTCCTGCGAAATCTACAATTATGGGCATAAAGCTTCAATCGAATTTTTGAAAATCCTGTGTACAATGCCGAATGCTGGTTGATTGTCCCAATTCTCTGAATGCATGTCCGATTGATTTTCTGGGGGACTTTATTGAAATGATTCATGCACTCATTCAACGTCTGCTGCTCTTGTACTTGGTCGACCAGTACTTTTCTGTTTCGAACAACTTCCAGTCTCCTTAAACCTCTTGTACACTCTCTGATACTCGTCTGTGATGGTGGATTCCTTCCATACCCTGTACGGAAATTACGCTGAACTTGCGGATCTTGTCTCGATGAAGCATTCGACATACTGAGCTTTCTCCTGTGGACTCACCATTTTCTTTTACATTAAACCACCAGACCTGAAAATAAATAAACTTCATGAGTTTCTGCATCATATAAAATAAAGGGTATCATTTTTATCTTTGTGGGACTAAATATATTAACAGCCAAAGTTGTCCAAGTCTTTATGAAACGCTCTGTACTTTCTGAGAGCTCTCATGATCTACATGAATAAAGCCAAGTTTGCTTGCTTTATCGCTGCAAGCTCCACACCTCTCCTCACCAAATGGAAGCACGGGACAGGAGCAAATTTTGGGCAAATGTGCAGCGCGGTCCAAACTCCACCCTCTCTCCTCACCAAGATAGCATGGAGGATCACTCTTTCTGTTTTGTTTTGTTTTTGTACCGGTGTCTTCTACTGAAGTTTATTGACCAAGGGGTGCGTACGTCACACTGCCACATGCACAATGTCCATGGAAACGGCCACTGCATCCCATTGTCATCACACAGGCCTTCAATTTCTGAGTGCACAGATCATTAATGCACTGTAATGGACGTAGTGAGCATGTGTCTGTTGAATACCTGGTTACTGCCTGCATCATAGCTGTACTTCTTACTTAGACCCATAATATCTGGTCCATCCGAGAGCAAAATCCAGAATCAATACACACCACGTGTAATATTCCATGTGTAAAGGTGAAATTAAAACTCAACTTCCCGCACTGGTAGGGGAAGGAGGGGATTCATTTTGCACCCCTGACTTGACGCCGAGTACATCCTGCAGGGCACGCAAACTTGGGTGGAGATCTGCCAAGCTGTTTTCGATTCTATAAGGTTCAGACGTATCCACAAACGCAATACGCACAGACCCCGCTATTCACGGATTCGTTATATCGAACCCCGCGTATCCGTGGGTGATAAAATGTGACCCACTTCTGCATTTGTGGCTCTGTGCATCACGTATTCGCGGCTTTTCCATGGGCGTATTCACAATTTTTATGGTTGTGTTCATGTTTTATCGCTGGTGTATTCATGTTTCTTGTTTTTTTGGCGTTTTTGTGGTTGTATTCACAGTTTTTGTCGGGTTTTTTGTTGTTGTTTTTTTTGCGTGCGTATTTGCGGACATATTCATGGCTTTTCACGGGATTTTTGATTTCCCCTTATGGATCACGAACTGCCGGAAACCTATCCCCTTTTTCCCATTGAAATAATGCCCTGACATTCGCGGATTCCAAATTTGCGGGATTTTCCAGGAACGTATCCCCCGCGAATCGTGGCATCTGACAGCACAGTGCCTTGAGAAAGTATCGAGACCCCTTGACTTTTTCACATTTTGTTGTGTTGCAGACAATCTAAAATGGATTAAATCTGCTGCCAGCTGATTATGACACACAGTTCCTCCTTCTGCATTTTTAGGACAAAAACATTTACATCCCATTTGGGGCTCCAACTGAAACAGGCTCACAGTGGCCGTCTCTTTCTCAATGTCTTACTGTTACATTTTTTTTCTTCTTACCCGCTGCACCCAGGAGCAACAACTTACCTCCAGATGCCGAATACAGTACTTACCTCCATATGCCGAATACAGTACTTACCTCCATATGCCGAATACAACACTTACCTCCATATGCCGAATACAACACTTACCTCCATATGCCGAATACAACACTTACCTCCATATGCCGAATGCAGCACTTACCTCCATATGCCAAATACAACACTTACCTCCATATGCCGAATACAACACTTACCTCCATATGCCGAATACAACACTTACCTCCATATGCCGAATACAACACTTACCTCCATATGCCGAATACAACACTTACCTCCATATGCCGAATACAACACTTACCTCCATATGCCGAATACAACACTTACCTCCATATGCCGAATACAGTACTTACCTCCATATGCCGAATACAACACTTACCTCCATATGCCGAATACAACACTTACCTCCATATGCCGAATACAACACTTACCTCCATATGCCGAATACAGCACTTACCTCCATATGCCGAATGCAGCACTTACCTCCATATGCCGAATACAACACTTACCTCCATATGCCGAATACAACACTTACCTCCATATGCCGAATACAACACTTACCTCCATATGCTGAATACAACACTTACCTCCATAAGCCGAATACAGCACTTACCTCCATATGTCGAATACAACACTTACCTCCATATGTCGAATACAACACTTACCTCCATATGCTGAATACAACACTTACCTCCATAAGCCGAATACAACACTTACCTACATATTCCGAATCCAGCACTTACCTCCATATGCGGAATACAACACTTACCTCCATATGCCGAATACAACACTTACCTCCATATGCCGAATACAACACTTACCTCCATATGCCGAATACAACACTTACCTCCATATGCCGAATACAACACTTACCTCCATATGCCGAACACAACACTTACCTCCATATGCCGAACACAACACTTACCTCCATATGCCGAATACAACACTTACCTCCATATGCCGAATACAGCACTTACCTCCATATGCCGGATATAACACTTACCTCCATATGTCGAATACAGTACTTACCTCCATATTCCGAATACAACACTTACCTCCATATGCCGAATACAGCACTTACCTACATATCCTGAATACAAATTCGGGATCTGGAGATAAGTATTGCAAAATAACTACTGCACCTTTTGTCAGGTCAGGCCAAATTAGATCTGTGACTTGCTTCAGGTACCATGTAAACCTGCGTTAACCTGTTTCCTGGTTGGATTGTCGGTGACTAAACCATCTCCCCCACCAGCTGGTACCCTTCACAGGGCAGCTCACTGGATGACGGGATTGGGACAAAGCCTCTGGGAGCCCCATTCCTTGACGAGAGGAGGAAAAGAAGCAAGGGGTAAACTTCCTGGGTCAGATTGCGGTGGTGTGTGGTGGATGGTGCTGCGGTGTCATCCAATAGACAATGGTCTCCTTGGGATAACCTGAGGTGGTCCTTTTGGATGGGTGCCTGGAATGTCCTATCCCGAAGAGAGGATGGTCAACTCTCTCTGTTGTCATCTGACCTCCAGCGTTTGAACATCGGTATTTTGCAGCACTCTCTGAGGTTCAGAGACCGGATAATGGTGAGATCCTTGCGGGTGGTTACACCTACGACTGGTCAAGTCGCTCTGATGGTTACCATGCCCAAGGAGTTGCTGTAGTTGTGTCCACAAAGCTGACAACCATGGTAATTGAGGTAACACCGCCAACGAGTATATTATGAGACTGAGGATTTATCACTCCTTGGGTGTCGTTTCCCTGGTCTCTGTATATGCTCCGACTGAGGTGAGTGATCTCACCGTGAAGGATGCATATTATGCCACGCTCGAGTCTGTGGTTTATCAGTGCCCCAGGCGAGATACTCTTCTCGTCTTGGGGGATTTCAATGCATCGACTGGAACTGATAGGGATGGTTATGAGACATGTGTCGGTCACCATGGGTCTGGAACTGTGAACCAGAATTGCACTAAGTTCCTTAATTTTGCAAGAAGTCATGGACTTAGGGTGGCTGGTTCATGGTTTCAGCGCCCACAAGCTCATCGCTGGACTTGGTATTCCAATGCTGGTAGTGTGGCAAAGGAGATTGACAACATTCTCGTTGATACACGAGGGAGGATGTTCCAGAACTGCAGGGTTTACTGGAGTGCTCTTTCGCTCAATACTGACCACAGCCTTGTTGTAGAAACTCTGGAAGTTGCAGCTTAAATCCAGGAGAATGGGACCATCCCAGCCTACGCTGGATGTTGGCAAGCTCAAGGATGAGAGGGCAGCTGAGGTGTTTGCGAACAGGCTGAGTGGGGATTTGGTGGGTCTGGGTACTTTGGAGGATCCTGAAGAGTTGTGGAGTGCCTTCAAGACCACCATCCTTGTTGGTGCCGGTGGATGTCTTGGAACTCACCAGTGGGCAAAGAAGAACGTTGTCTCTCAAGGGACATGTCTACCATTGACCATAGTTGCAGGGCCAGGCTGAGTGGCAGAGCTGAGCTGCTCAGGGAGTTGAGGCGTATAACTGTACGTGCGCTGAGTGTGGACAAGGAGGCCTATGTGCGAGGAATCTGTGAGGGGGGCAGAGCATCACCTGTGGTCAAGTGATTCTCGTCGTCCTTCCAGGGGAATTCATGCATTGCGTTCCTCAAAGGGCGTCCCTCAATGTACTGCAGTAGGAGTGGAGGGTGGTGGGCTCTTGATCGAGGAGTCAGAAGGGAAGGCCCGCTGGGCCGGTTACTTTGAGCGGTTGTACCAAGCTGACCCACCAGCTGTGGAGAGTTGGATGTCAGGGGTGTTACAATCCCAATTGCTGACCCTCCAATCAACTGTGAACCACTTCCTTTGTGGAAACACAGGCTGCGGTGAACCGGTTGAAGTGGGGGTAAAGCTCCTGGGATCTGTGTCAACCATGCTAAACTTCTCAGGGCTGGTGGAAATGCTGTTCTCGTGTCAATGCATGCAGTTCTGTGCTCTGTTTGGAATACAGGTGTAATCTCAACTGACTGGAAGAGGTGCCTTTTTGTCTGTCTCAAGAAAGAGAAGGGTGATCGCCAGGACTGCAACAACTACCGAGCGGTGACACTGCTCTCAGTGCTGGTCAGGATCTTTGCTCAGCTGATTCTTGTTGGGGTTCGCCACCATCTGCTTGAGCACCAGTGCCCAGAGCAGTCAGGCTTTACACCAAAGAGGTCAACGATTGACCGTATCCTTGCTCTTTGGGTACTCACCGAACACAGATGAGAGTTTCGGAAGGGGCTGCTTGTAGCCTCTGTTGATCTCTGCAAAGCGTTTAATTCATTGGATTAGTATGCTCTCTGGGGGATTCTCAGTCTCTGTGGGATGCCATCAAAACTGATGAATCTGATTGGTGAACTATATCCTGCTCACCAGATTCTCTCAACAAGGGAGCCTCAAGAGTGGAGGAAGCCAACGGGCCGACCACGTGCCTCATCATTGCAGCAGGGTGATCGGCATCTCAAGGAGATGGGGATGGGCCAGGCATCTGCCTGTAGGATGGCCAGGTGGAGACCCCTGGAGTACCGGCAGAAAGTGGATGCAGTGAGGCGCTACTCTAGTGCATACTCCAGAGTCGCATACATGACGTGACCTGACCCGAATACAGTACTTATCTTCATAGCCCGAAGACATAACTTGTCTCCCTGTCCTGTTCCATATCTGCAAGATAATGCAAGTAATCTATGCAGGAATACCTCGCTTCGCGCCACTCCGGAAAACGCTGAGTTCTCGAATTGAAGTTATTAATAGAGCTCATTGTCCTGGAGAAAAATTTAACCAAAAAATTAATAAAATCTATAACATGCAGCGCTCGCCTCGTAAATACACCAGCTGTTTAAGAGCACACACTCCAAACCAATCGACTGGAAGTGGATCATGCATTGGACTTGACAATATCAACCATTATTACAATTCTCAACTAGAAGGGCACTCGGTAGAGCGCATACCTCCGCCACGCAATACCTGATCCACGAGAACTTATCGGGCCCAATGCATTTTTGAAATATCATGCTATATATTGTTTTTGGCCTGATCTGTCAATGGTGAAGAATCGCTTTAAAAAATAAATAATTCTCGTATCCACTTCCAGATTCGGATCTTCACCAAAATCAAATCAATTCATCCGTGCCACACACCCAACGTGTCCACCAAGTTTCTTGCAAGTCCGTCCACAACTTTTTTGAGATATCTTGCTATGTATCGGTTTAGCCCTTTCTCTTGAAGGTGAAGAATCGCTTAAAAAATTATCAGATCCGAATCCAGATCCGGATCCAGATCTTCACCAAAATCAAATCAGTTCATCCTTTTCACACACCCACCATGTCTACAAAATTTCATCCGGATCCGTCGGTAACTTTTTGAGATATCCTGCGCACAAACAAAACAAAACAAAACAAACAAACAGACAGACAGAAAGGGGTGAAAACATAACCTCCTTCACCTTCGGTGGCGGAGGAAACAATGCAGACAAGATAAAAGCTTCTGCCCAGTCCACCACTTCTTTAAGAAAAACAAAGTATACTCATTCAAGGAGCAGTTTGCCGGAGTTAATGGGGAGTCAGTAAAGCTTGGTTCAACAGGTTTAAGCATTGCAGTAACTTGCACAACATCCGCATCAGTAGCGACGCTGCGAGCGCTGATGACCAGGTAGCCCTTGAATTCCTCAAGCTGTTACCAAGCACACGTGAAGTGAAAAACAGGGTTAAGCATTTGGTTCGCGCCAGTCTATCCATCTGTCTCATCAGTTTATGATTGAGGAACAACTTATTTCAATTGAATGTTATATTTTGAACCAGAAGACAAGTTTGCTGTTTCACAGTACTTTGTCTCTGAATTTGTCAGAACCACACATGCACAGAGAGCAGTGAGATAATATTTTTTTCCTCTGTCCGTCGACCTGGCAGTCAAACAAAAATTGAAAATAATTCAAAAACAGGAAACTTACTGTTTTTAATAGTTACAAATGACACATAAAACAGGCACCAATAACTAATGTAACATGTTATATTGTTACGAATCTGGAAGCTTACTGCACTCAACATTCAAGTCCTTACAGAACAGTTATATCGGTAAGTACGTGTTTCGAGTTCGGGTCCCGTCCCCTATGTCGAATGGGAATTAAGTGTGCATGCGCTGCGAAGTTATTTTAGAGATCGGATTTTTACACTTATAACAACAACAAAAATATGCCTTCACCTGCTTCCTCAACCCGACACCGTAGCGCCCGCGGTGGGCGGAGTTCAAGGTGGGACCTTGCAGTGGCTCTCGACCAATCAGGGAGATGCGAGCGAGTTTGCCGTCGGTCGGCCAATGGGCGCAAGGCGAGCTCCAAGAGAAGCAGATTCTCTTCGGGGGGGGGGGAAGGGGGGTGGCGAAACGAGACGCCCCAACACGCCCCCTGACCAATCATGGAGAGACGACCGATTTCCCCCGGCGAATGAGGGGTGTGGAGAGGTGAGGCGCGTTCCCCCCACCCCCGACGCCAGGGAGAGAAGGAATAGACGGGACGGCGCGGTGTCTGGTTTTTTTCTGGTCTCGTCTCGTCGCTGGCTTCTGGTCTCGTCGCGTGCTGGAGGAGCGTGCTGGAGCCCAACGCTGCCCTCCATACCCGGTGCTTACAGCGGCATCGAGCTGCGGGTTCAAGTCTCGCCGAGCCGGGAAGGTCCAAGATAGCTCTGGTTTCCAGCTCATCGTCCCTCGAGCTGGGAACCTTCCATAAAGACCATTGAGGTCCATCTTGTTTTGGGTATTTGTGTGTGCGCGTGTGTGTCTGTGGGCCCAGTCTAGAAGTCACAGTTGTTTAAGTGCCTTGTACATTATTTGCCTTGCTTAGTCGTGATAAATCTGCTCTTTGTGTGTTCCCCCCCCCCCCCATTATAAATTAATCCCCTGTTAAATGTTTCAGCTTGTTTCTGTGTTTCTTTAATTGGTTTAGCATGGTGCGTGTTGGGAAATTGGGAAGCAGCAAGTTGTGCATTTGGACCGAAGGACCTCGGTAACCATCCGCTCGGGTTACGCACGGTTCGAGCACGCTAACGGCTCGTTCCGCTCGAGCTCTACCGAGGGTGAATTTCCCCGTTAGTTTGGACGACGTGGATATTTTGGTAAATTTAAATTGGCAATCGACCCTATCCCACGCGGTCGACCTATTGGCGATCTTCGGTCCGATAAGGGACCCATCGGCTCCGGAGTTATCCGGGGTGACGACCTATAAATTCTGGGTGTTCGGTGGAGCCGACTCTACTGCTCCACCTAGCGGTCGTGCTCGCCACCGAAACTCAGCCCCACAACAATATGGGGTGGTGAAAACAACCACTGTGTAAAATGGTGGTAAAACCCTGAATTAATTAATTTACACAACTTTAAACCTCTTCAAACCTCGAGTTAAGTTTAATTATACACTGGAACACTGTGGAACTCAAATCACCTTCATAATGCTTCCAAGAAGCTCCAGTTTTACAGTACTTGGACATGTTATATCGAGTGGTGTAATAGACAGCTTCATCGTGCTTAACCTCCGGATTTTTTTTAGTGATCTTAAAAATCATTGTTTTGTTAAAATTGAAATATATACCAGAGCACTGCGTTGGGTATAGTGTTCAACGAACTTTCTCGTTTACCGTCTACATCGCAGTATTCACAAAACCAATACACCTACTCCCTGCGGGAGCAGCAGAAAGGGTCATGCTATTATCCTCTCTGGAATACATAGATTACAGAAGATCGAGGCTCGTGTCCGTTAGGGTGTGGGTGGCGCGAGAAGCATACACTGTAATGCCTCAAGAACATCGGGTTTCCTCCTTGTCAGTTCAATGATAAACAGCAGCAGCAACTGTTTAAAAAGATACAATAATGTATGTGTTTGTGGTTTATAATATTTCTACTTCTGGTAGGGGGGGGGGTTAAATGAAGTTGGGACAAGCTCCATCGTGTGGCCCTTCGTCCTCCTGTCAAGTTAGGTTGAGATTCAATAAATAATGACCAAATATATCGTGGTCAAACAAACAGAGACAGACAGACACACAAAATTGCATATTATAGTATGATCACTTGTTTACCATCTGTATTATTTTTAGCGCTCGTACCGATATCCTAATGAAGTCCTCATTTTACATTTATGTGCAAGAAATAACTGTTGGGAAGGTATTTCCATGTAAACAATGCTATAATGACCCCTTTATCTCATTTTCGATGAGCGCTCTGTTTTCCAGGAACACATAGTGAGCACTAAAAGCCGCTGTCACACTTTGACGTTTTAGCCAGCGTATGGCAATGTATCAAAATGGATGTAAAACGCTGGCGTACGCTGAACTATTGATGTTTTTATTTAATATTTGGGCGTATAATAACGTGCTGGACGTATGCATAACGTATTAGTAACGTACACAGAACGTTTTAATCACATTTAGATAACTTGTACCACCGAATGCTGAGCGTGTTGTCGGCGTTCACAACCTATGCCCAACGATAGTCTAACTTATGCATAGCGCGCGGCAGCTTATCGCCGAGGATCACGTGGCTTAGGCTATTCATAGGCTGCGGCTCGACGATTCAAATCATAACCGCACTAGACATTGAAGTGTGAAGCCGCTGTCACACCTTGACGTTTTAGCCAGCGTATGAAAAATTTGCTGAACCAAGCTGGCACACGTTAAATATGTTAATATACGTTATTTGTATACGTTAATAGCATGCTGGCATACGTCGTAGTACGCTGGCATATGTCGTAGTATGCTGGCATACGTCGAGAAAATTTTCAGCATGTTGAAAATTTCTCGACATACTCGACATATGGCACACATTCCGCATATGCTGGCATAAGTTGTAGGCACACTACGAGATTGTTGACACACGTCGGAACACGTTACTTGTACGTTACTCATAAGTCGAAACACGTCAAGGTAATGGTTAGCGTCAGTGTTCCAGACTCCCTGGTTTATTTTTTCCTTCGGTATGACGGTTATGATTTAAATTGTTGAGCGGCAGCCTTTTAATTATACTATATTATAACCGCACTAGAAATCGAAGTGTCAACATGACCGTCATACCGACGAAAAAAAAAAAAAAAAAAAAAAAAACAGGGAGTCTGGAACACTGACTCTAACCATTACCTCGACGTGTTTCGACTTATGAGTAACTTACAAATAACGTGTGTCGACGTGTGTCAACGATCGCATAACGTGCCTACAACTTATAGCCAGCATTATGCGGAACGTGCGAGTCACACGCTGGCATACGTCGGGAAATTTCAAGCATGGAAAATTTGTCGAACAGCTCGGCGAACTACGACGTTTGCCAGCGTACTACGACGTTTGCCAGCGTGCTCTTAACGTATACAAACTTACCCATAACGTATTTGACGTGTGCCGGCGTTTTAGCCAAATTTTGCACACGTCAGGCATACGTTGGCTAAATCGTCAAGGTGTGACAGGGCCTTTAGCTTGGTATTAGTTCATTGTACCTGTATAAACCAGTTGTCAAGCAGACTCATCTTCAATCTCTTATTATCAGAATCAATAGTCATAACATTTGATAAAAAGGATCTCGAGATTATCAAGTGAAGGACAGTAAGATAATCAAACCTCCAACCTCTTAAACACTGGTAAGCAAATTTTGGAATCTGGATCCATACTATCATTTGAATGTGCGGAGGTGTAAATATCATGTGGAATGGCCACACCACAAGGCGTTTTATGCAGTCATTAAAAGCGTGAGTCTGTTCACTTTTAGTAGCGAGTGGGCCCGTTGGTCCATTGGACCAAATTTTCATTGGTCTTCACGGCCTTGTAGAATACCTGCCTGCTGTCTTTCACCTCCCAAATGCTCTTGGGCCAGGGCAGAGATAATACATTCGTTATTATTATTGTCATATGATATAACTATTATTGTTATTGTTAATAATAATTAGTATTAATTAATGCATCCTTTGTTACAATGTTATCATTGTTGTTTTTCTTATTTTGTAATTAAAATGCCTTGCCATGGAAGAACCTATTAAGCTGCGCAATACACCTTAACATGGTGTGCGCTTAAAACATGGTAATTCTTCCAGATTATTTGGACTTAATTGGCCTAATCAACTCAGGAGATCATGAAGATCATTTTGGTATATCACACTCCACATCAGAAACCTCCAGAAGAACCCGACAAAAAACATGCCACACACACACACACACAGACACACACATACACCTCGCCCATTTAGAGCAGATGTCAAACGTGTGTATAATTCAAGGTCATGATGGAACACTGCTCTCACAAAGTTGTTTTTGACACTTTCACAGTAATTGAAACGTAAATGAAACCAACCTCTTATCATCACACAGGGCTGCAGTTCTTTCATGTCACACTTAGAAAATAGCATTACCATCAGGGCAGCCACGAGTTCATCGTCATGACGGCTTTTGGTGAGGAAGGTGGCCACCTGTCCCTTCAAAGTCTTCACCTGAGTCGAGAGAAGTCCCACTCTTGCTTTGTAAGCCTCAATTTTATGCTTGCGTTCATCACTCACTTTTGTCTGTTGGTTCACCTCGTCCCTCAGTCTCTGCAAACCATATTTCGCATGATGTCAAACATCGAAAACAACTCCATAATCAACATATACACTTCAGCCCAAAATTATTCATACCCCATGCCAAGTCTCAGAATTGAGGCCAATGTTTGTGATAATGCACGTGCTTTTGATATTCCGAAGATTCTTCATAATGTTATGCAATTATTCCAAGATGTGTGCATACAATCTGAATGCATTACAAATGTGGTCTATTGAATGCACAGTGAGGATTGTTATAGAACAACGCTCTGCTTTGAGACTATAAATTAAGGGGAGCTGATGCAATCATTCTCAGGTCATTGTCAGCATGGCGAAGAAGAAAGAAGTCAGTGAGGACCTTCGGTTGTGCATTGTGAATGCTCACAAGGAGGGGAAAGGCTACCAAGCTATTTCGAAGCAGTTCCGAGTGCCAGTTGCCACCATACAGAGCATAATTAGGAAGTACATGGAGTTCCACACTGTAAAAAAAAAACATTGAAGGACGTGGTCGGAAGCCAAAGGTGTCGCCTCATCTGGCAAGAAAAGTCTGGCGAGAGGCCAACAACAATCCAAGGATCGCTATTAAGGCTCTCCTGAGCAATCTTGGCGAGTCTGGGACAAAGATATCAAGGCAGACACTCCAGCGGACGTTGCACAAGGGGGGTCTCCATGGATGCCGACCAAGAAAGACTCCACTCCTCCATCCCAGACAAAGAAAAGCTCATCTAGCCTTTGCAGAAGCTCACCTGGACAAAGATCCAAGCTTTTGGTCCTCAGTTCTGTGGTCGGATGAGACAAAAATGGAGATTTTCGGGCACAGAGATGTTGCTTTCGTTTGGCGAAAGAAAGGTGAAGCATACAACCCTAAGAACACAGTCCCGACCATCAAGCATGGAGGCGGGAGCATAATGCTTTGGGGATGTTTCTCAGCCAGTGGGCCCAGCAATCTCGTCAAAGTGGATGGCATCATGAAAAAGGAGCTGTACATCAAGATCCTTGAGGAAAACATCAAACAGTCCACAGAGAAACTTCACCGCGGGGAGCATTGGACGTATCAGCAGGACAACGATCCAAAACACACCGCCAAGTTCTCGTTCTCGTTCTCGAGTGGCCAAGCCAAAGTCCGGACCTCAACCCAATCGAGAATCTGTTGAGTGATGGCAAGGAAGCCTTCCAACCTCAAAGACCTGGAGACCTTCGCGAAGGAGGAGTGGGCCAAAATCCCCGTCGAGACATGCAAAAACCCGTTTGGAGGCTGTAATCACAAACAGAGGCTTTTCTATCGATTACTGAATGTGACTTTGAACTGATCCAAGCAAGGGTATGAATAATTCTGGACATGACACTTTTTGTAAATCTATCAATAAAATACCCCCGAAACAATGTATTTCTTGAAATGTCTCTTGCAGTGATTCTTTCAGCTGTTTGTCACATTATTATGCAACTTAAGCCAGAAGAAACTCATTCCTCAAACAACACGATTCAAAATACTCCAAATTTGGAAAGGGTATGAATAATTTTGGGCTTAACTGTATATACAGGGGGCTGCAAAAGTAGGTATACAGTGAGGATTATACCAGTATTACCAGTATTATAATAGTGGTGCTAGGATTCATTTAATACTAGAATTCATTTAATTCATTAAAATCATTGTTACCATTTTTAATATTTTTATTTTCGTAATTTTTTCTATAATACATCTTTTGTTTTTTTTCTTTGTTTTGTGCGCACGTTTTGTTTTTCATTACTGTATACCTACTTTTGCAGCCCCCTGTATATATATATATATATATATATATATATATATATATATATATATATATATATATATATATATATATATATATATATATATATATATATATATATATATATATATCCATGTGGGTTTGGAAACTTAGGCTATGGACACCACCAAACATGAGACACTGCAAAAAATAAAATAAAAAATAATACAAGGTGTTACAAAATTCTGGAATCATCAGTTAATTGTTTTTTTGTTTTTTTTTCAGCATAGAACCCAAGAAAATGGATTACACGATGCAAGACAAGGCTGAACTAGTCCTCTTACATGCCGGAGGTTCAAAACAGAGAGAAACTCGTCAAGAATTCCATCGCCGCATCCAACGAAGCCCATGCCTCAACAAGGAACAGTGTCAAAGTGAATGAAACGATTTCATGAAACTGGAAGTGTGGCATATAAACGAAGAAGTGGTCGGCCACGCTAAAGTACGGATCCTGATCACACTGTAGATGTTTCAGCAAATGTTGCTGCGAGCCTCCAGAAATCAACGTGAACAATTGGTCAAGAATTAGGAATAAGTCACATGTCTGTTGTACACATTCGAAAGAGAAACAAAGACTACCCTAACAGAGTCCAATGTGTGCAAGAGCTTCATGGGGATGATTGCGAAAGACGTGAAGGGTTTTGTGATTGGATAACACAACAGGAATCAGTGCAAGCTTCAATTTATTCGCACATCATGTTTAGGCCTAAGTCACATTTGCCACGGCGGCCGCGGGGTCTACAAAATCTCCGGCCACGAGCAATTATAGGGCGGCCGCAGTATTTCCACGGTCACACAATGTAGCAGTCACATATGTTTTTATTTTTCGGGTAGCCGCACGGCGTGTTTATAAATTGCGGAGACCGAAAACGTGGGGGTGACGTACGGTCTTTGATTTGATGTCGCACGGTGACCTTAGGGCGTTCCTGCGGCGGCCATAGAATTTTCAAGGCAGACGCAAGGTGACCGCAAGGCGACCGCAGGGGGACCGCAAGGGGGCCCTAAAGCGAACGTGCGGCCAGACGGACAGTAACGAGTGGGTTCTTTTTTTTTTTTTACCAGTTCTTTTGTTTCGGCATGTCGAATTGCTACGGCGAACGTAGAAATGAAAAAAGATTTAACTCTGCGCTATAATTCCACGGCGACCCCTACGGCCTGTAAAAGATAGCCAAACGGCGTAGGGCCACCCTGAGGCCACCGCAGAAACTCTGTGGCCGCCGCACGTTTCTGTCAATTCAGAGGGCGTACGGCCGCCGTATCCTCGCCGTAGAGCAAATGTGACTTAGGCCTTAGTGATGAGGCTATTTTCCATCTCAGTGGAATGGTAAACCATCATAACTGCAGTTCCTGGGCGAAAGAGAACCTCCATTGGTCAGAAGAGACCCATCTTCAGAATGATCCGAGGGTAATGGTCTGGTGCGGCATCCATGGAACAATCTTACTCGGACCATACTCTTTTGAAGCGACTGTAACTGGAGAAACATATGTAGCAGTGTTGAATGAAGTCTTCGAGCCTTACATTGACAATATTCCGCTTGCAACGTTACGACCTTTCTGGTTTCAGCAGGATGGGGCACCTCCACATTTTGCCTTGGTAACTCGGCACCGGTTAGATGCCCCGATACAAGGACGATGGATCAGTCGACGTGGATCAGTGGAATGGCCCCCTCTATCACCAGACTTGACTCCTCTACACTTTTTGTGATGGGGCCATTTGAAATCTGTTGGGTATGCCAACCGTCCACGAACAATAGAGGCATTGAAAGAACGTAATAGAGAGGAATGTATCAAAATCAGGATGGATACACTGCATGCAGTCATTGAAACTACAATATGCCACATTTACAACTGCAAAGCACACCACAAAGTACAATTCAACTAAATGTTGATTCCCTAATTTTGTGACATAAAACCAAAAATACATCGTTAACCTATGATTTCAGAATTATACACAAAAACAGTACACTGCATATAAATATATGTAACAAATTCTACAAATTTCAGAAAATTAATTGAAAATGCAAAACTCAAATATTTTGGTGGACAAGTGTCCACTCCCCGAGCTCATACTTGGTGGAAGCACCTCAGACAGGAATTACAGCTCTGATTCTGTTGGGATAGTTCTCCACCACTTCGCACAGCTTAAATGTGAAATATTTGCCACTTCTTCTGCACAAAACTGTTCAAGCTCAGTCAAGTTGCATGGGCAGCATTGACGGACAACAATCATCAAGTCATTAATTTATTTATTGGATTTCGGTCGGGGCTCTGACTGGGCCACTCAAGGACATTTATCTTTTTGTTCTTGAGCCACTCCAGTGCAGCGTTGGCTGCGTGCTCCGCGTCGTTGTCATTCTGAAAGGTGAACTTCCATCCCAATTTTCACTTTCTCGCAGAGTGCAGCAGGATTTTTTTTTCTCGGATTTTTCTGCATTTTGCTCCATCCATTTTCTCTTCCATACTGACAAGTACCCCAGTCCCTGCTGATGAGAAACATCCCCATAACATGATGCTGTCACTACCTTGCTTCACAGTTGGGATGGTGTTCTTTGGGTGATGTGCTGCGTTGGGTTTGTGCCAAACGTAACATTTTTCATTTCGGCTAAAAAGTTTCATCCTGGTTTTGACAGACCACAAAACTATTTTCCACATGGCTTCAGAATCTTCGGAGTGATATTTTGCAAACCTCAAATGGGACTCAATATGGGCTTTTTTGAGTAACGGCTTTCTTCTTGCCACCCTACCATGCAGGCAAGAATTGCAGCATGCTTGGGATATTGTTTTCACATGCACACAGTGACCAGTCTTTGCCATAAAGGCCTGAAGCTCTTTCAAAGTTTCCATTCGCCTCTTGGTGGCCTCTCTAATCAGCCTCTCCATTGCTTGGCAGTCCAGTTTTGAGGTACGGCCTGATCTCGGCAGGGTCTTGGTGGTACCACATGCCTTCCACGTCTTAATGATTGTCTTTATTTTGCTCCAAGGGATATTCAAGGCCTTGGAAATATTTTTATACCCTCCCCTGATCTGTGCCTTTCCACAGCTTTATCCTGGAGGTCTTTTGAAATTTCCTTTGTGAGGAATCAGAGCCGCCGGGATTACGGATTTCCTGGGTCAAAACTAACATCCAGGTTTTCATTGACATTTTGGATGCTGCTGTCTTGTCTATACCTGTTTGTGCTGAGGATGTTGAGGTGAAGGAAAGATTCACTTACCACGGCAGTGATATTCATGTCTCTGCATGTTGTGAGCAGAGGTCAATAGACGTCTCGATCGGGCCTGGGGAGTCATGGATTCACTGGATCATGTGGCGTGGTGCTTTCGGTACCTACGCAGGAGGATGAAAGTTCAAGCCTTGAAATCCTTATTGCTTCCATTCTTGCTCTATGGATGAGAGACTTGGACTCTGACCAAGGATCTGAGATGGAGACTTAACTCCTTCGGTACCAGGTCTCTTCGGACAATCCTTGGCTATCGCGAGTCAGACTGTGTCGAATGAGCGATTGCTGAGACTCAGATGAGATTTGTCACTTGCGTAGTCCGTATCAGCTGTGGCTGCATGGTCATGTGGCTCATTTTCCTGACGCTGATCCTGCTGACCAGATTTTCTCAGTGAGGGAGTCTCATGAGTGGAGGAGGCCAACAGGCCAACCACATTCCTCATGGTTGCAGCAGGTTGATCGTCATCTCAAAGAGATGGCGATGGGCCAGGCATCGGCCTGGGGGATGGCCTGACGGAGGCCCCTGGAGAGCCGGCAGAAAGTGGACACAGTGACGCGCTGCTCCGGCGCATGCTCCCATAGCTAACCTGACTTTGGTGCTCATGGTTGAGTCCATGCTGTGAAATGCACTACCCAGCAGAAGAAACCTGCAGAAACAGCTGATTCTATTCTGAAATAATCAGAATCATTACAATTTAACACAGTTGGAGGCCAACTAACTTGTTGAGTGATTTTGAAGGTGATACGTTACACCTGAGCTAATTTACAATTGCTGTTAAGAAGGGGGGGGGAGTGGGGGTGGGAACGTTGGGACACTGACCCAACCAATATATTCTTGTTCTGTATTGCTGATTAATTTTCTGAAATTTGTAGAATTTGTTTTTCACTTGGAAGTTGTGGTTTACGATGTGTAAGTAAAGGTGGAGAAAGTCTGGTTTAATGCAACTTGATTCCAGGCGATAAAGCAACGAAAGGTGAAAATTTTTCAAAGGGGGTGTAGACTTTCTTTTGGCACTGTATATGTCCACAAAGAATACAACCATGATAAAAGGACAAGAAACACACCATACTGATTACATCTATGTTCTTGATGGTGATCAACATGAGTGCCGTGCACTGAGTGTATCGGTGAGCTTACATCTATAGTCTGTCGACGTTCCTGTTCGAGATTATAGATGTGTCCTTGCTGACGTTTGAATGCATGTCCGTGCGAGGAACGAAGAACACACCCTGGATCATTCAAACTTTTTCCGAAGGACTGACCAGCCACTCTGTTCCTCACTTCCCTAGGGCGTGAATGCGGTCGACACACCTGGTATGAAAGGTGGAACAAATAAAAAGGCCATGCACAGCAAGAAAGGGGCGGAAACAACAAGAAGGAAAAACAGGCGATTAAAGAACAATGGAAAATAAATAAAAGGTAACGTTGGTGGAGGGAGAGGTTAAAACATCATAACCTGGAAAGGAAGGGATAATGGGGTAGAAAAGATTATGGGTGTGGATGGGGGATGTCTTGTCAAGGTAGAAGCAAGAAACTTCAAATTAACATTATTATGACAGTGATCATGTGATTTCACTGAAACTGCAATCAAACATTGCAATGATGAAAATCAGATGAGATCAGATCATGAACCATGGTCCAGAGTGTCGGTTCTGTCGAAGCAGTTTCTTTGGCGAAGACTACAATCCTGGATGAGACACCACTCTGCCGCAAGAAATCAGGACAGGAAAATGTAATTTGATCATGGTGCCAGCGATAGCTCACCTCCTCTTCTCGAAGGACACCACGGCATCTTGAACTTACACCAACTAATGCCGGAGGAAGGAAAGGCCGTTTTACGTTCATCCCAGGAATGGCACACACATTGATGAATCACCCTGCCTTTGACAACTCTGGGATGGCAGTTCATAGCTGGGTCAGGATTTGAACCCAGACGAGACAGCTTGGAGGTGAAGGTGCGTTCCTCGAGACTATCCTACCAGCCTGATGATGTTAAAGAAGTAATATTAATACAGGACCTAAACTGAAGGATCAAACGAAGTGACAATTTCGGGATAATGACACGAATGTTTGGGTGCTTGCTGTCCGATGCCAAAGGTTGTTACAAAATCAGAATCGCTTATGGTATGCTCAAACGGTTAATAATTATATGCTGTTCTTGAAGAGAACCAAGGACAGATGCAGATCAATCGGTCTGAACAGATAACTAGAGACAAAACAATTTACACCAACAGACTGTCTGAAACGAGAGGGGCGTCAATCGCATGACTACTATCAGAACATTCAAAGGCAAACGCAGGACTGTTTCTGGAATTAATTATCGGCTTGATGATCATCAAGGTCATTCATTTGTCCTTGTTTCTGTTTCCGGACATACAGTAACAATGAAAAGAACAGTAAGAAAGAGAAGAGGGAAACGCCAACAGCTGCGTCGAAGGACAAAGCAGAGGGAGACTTGGTGGGATAAGGGAAGTGGGATCGAGGAAATGTGTGGTCGGAGAGGACAAGATGGGTACCAGGACAGACGCAAACTCTAAGGAAGGAAAAATTGGAAATTTTCAATCAGGTGGGCTTGGGAAGGTTTATCAGGGGTAGAAAAGATCATGGTTTTGGATGGAGGATGATCTGAGATGGTGGTGAACATGTGAAGTGGCAAATTCTCGTACGTCATGATTTTTAAGAGGCATGTGTGTGAAGATGTTGCCCATATGTGACAACCTTTGCACAGCGGTACTTTAAGGGTAAATTTTGCACTTTTTTTGAACCCAAACCCGATTCACATTCTAAACCCCACATTGGGGGTGGGGTATGGGTCGGGGTCCTTTAATATTGTTCTCATCAGTGAGAGAAAGTGGAAACTGTCTTCACGGTATATCTGAATCCTTCTCCATCGAAATATGAAAACAAAATTTAATTGGTTGCTTTGGTGACGTCGCAGTGACATAATAATCTGAGATGGATTCCTTCTGTCATGGGTGCCTACGGTCATGGATTCCTCCAGACATGGATTCCGACAGTCATGGATTCCGACAGTCATGGATTCCGACAGTCACGGATGCCGACAGTCACGGATGCCGACAGTCACGGATGCCGACAGTCACGGATGCCGACAGTCACGGATTCCTACCGTCACGGATTCCTACCGTCACTGATTCCTACCGTCACACATTCCTCCGTCATTGCTTCCAACAGTCACAGATGCCTACCGTCACAGATTCCGACCGTCACGGATTCCGTCCGTCATGGATTGACGTCCGTCACGGATTCCGACCATCACCGATTCCGACCATCACCGATTCCTACCATCATGTCTTCGGACCGTCACGGATTCCTCGTCATGGATTCCTACAGTCACAGATGCCGATTGTCACAGATTCCAACTGTCACGGATTCCTCGGATCACAGATTCCTCCAGTCACAGATTCCTCCAGTCACAGATTCCTCCAGTCACGGATTCCTCCCGTCACGGATTCCTCCAGTCACGGATTCCTCCAGTCACGGATTCCTCCAGTCACGGATTCCTCCCGTCACGGATTCCTCCCGTCACGGATTCCTCCAGTCACGGATTCCTCCAGTCACGGATTCCTCCAGTCACGGATTCCTCCAGTCACGGATTCCTCCAGTCACGGATTCCTCCCGGCATGGATTCCTCCCGTCACGGATTCCTCCAGTCACGGATTCCTCCCGGCATGGATTCCTCCAGTCACGGATTCCTCCAGTCACAGATTCCTCCAGTCACGGATTCCTCCAGTCACGGATTCCTCCCAGCACGGATTCCTCCCGTCACGGATTCCTCCCGTCACGGATTCCGACTGCCTTCCTTCAGGAAGAGTACATCTCCCCAAATGGCCAAGTGGGCATGCACAAGGTAACAAAAGTATCTGAGTCTCTCCCCTCCTTCCACTAGCCCCGTCCCTACGGGCATGTTTATACAAATACACACACACACACACACGAAATTCCAATTGTAATGGTAATTACAGGGAATATGTCAACATATTCATTTATCTTTCCACTTTCCACATCGTCTCCCTCAATTGCAATGCACTTTCATGAGCGCATCAATGCAACTCTTGTTTTCCGGTGTCACTGCGACTGCATTCCGACCACTTCAAGGCTCATCGTCGATATCAGTTTCCCCACTCTTGAAATGCTTTCCCCAACAATGAAAGGTACTCCCATGAATGGTGGAATTGCCATGCGCATTTCTTAAAACACTTGTGAATATCCACTGCAGGAACCTCTTCCACACTAAGAAATTCAATAACCGTTCTCTGCTTCGTACGCACATCTCGTGACGTGGCCATTTTGAAAGCATGGTGTAATCTTGTCACATGACCGATTACAGTGCCGCTCAACTTAACATGGGCGGGAGATACAAACCTTTCATAATGATCTCACAAAGGTTTCCTACGACACTGGTTCCAACCTGAAAAATAAGAGGCATTACTTTCGTACCGACCCTCATATATATATATATATATATATATATATATATATATATATATATATATATATATATATATATATATATATATATATATATACATACAAACATAAAAACATGGGCACTGGTTTACTGGTTGCTTGCCGCAGCTCAACTATATAGCTGGAATGACGACGACGATAAGAATGATGATGACAACCTTCAAACTATAGCTTTGGAGCACCAAGTGGGCAGGATTTACCAGGTTAACTGAACAGATTTCTCCTTAAAAACCTACTGCAACCAACTTTGGGACTATTCAAAACCATAGAGGGGAAAAGAGAACGTCACCATGATGCCAATAGGATGACAGAAGGAAGCGTAGACAGTAGCATGCCGAAGAAGATAAGTGTACACAAAAGTTAACCCCTTTACATGTTATAACGTAACACTGCAATTATCTGAACATTATAAAATTGTTCCTACATTTTCACTCGATAAGAATACTGGTCAAAGAGTTGTAAACATTGTCCAAATGGGTAAGCCATTGGGAAGAATACATTGAAGAAGAAGAGACCACAATTTTTGGATTAAATAATCTGAAAATCGTGCTTCCATTGTATGGAAGTACTGATGGAGTACTGCTCTCCCCTCTGGGCTGGTGCTCCTGCCTCCCACCTTTCTCGGCTTCACGCTGTCGAAACCAGGGCATTTAAGATCATCGGCATCTCCCGCAATGAAGCTGAGTCTTTGGGCCTCTCACTCAATCACCGCAGGTTGGTCGGTGGTCTTTCTGTCTTCTACCGACTCCTCTCCAGCCTTGCCCCCCCTGCTCTCTCTGCGATTTGTCCCCACCACATTTCCACAGGGCGCTCAAGGTCCGCCAACAACCCCCTTCTGGTAAAACTACCAAAATCACGAATCACTGCTCATCTTCACTCTTTCATTCCTCTTTTTTCCCGCCTTTGGAATAAACTTCCTCACTCTATTCTTTCCCATTCTTCCCTCCAGGCTTTCAAAACAGCTGTTCACCACCACCTCTTATCTTCCCCCATCCAAATCCTCGATCTTTTCTACCCCCGATAATCCACCCAAGCCCACTTCCTTCATTTCTCCTACTTTCCTTCCTGAAAGTCCCTGAAATATCCATCTTCTCTTCGCCATGTTCCCCGTCCCATCCCCATCCCTCTCCCTTCCACAGTTCACCTAATGTGTCTGTTCCCCACTGTTTTGTCCCTTCCACTCCCGCCCCTCTTGTCTCATGCCTCCTTGCTGTGAGTTGTGTGTTAGCTCTCATACGAGCCTCGACCAAGGTATACAAAAAAATAAAAAAATAAAAAAAATGGAAATACAGGGGTACGAAAACAGACACAATCACCTCCAGCTGCTCCATCTTGCTCTGCAGCTGCTTCGTCTTGCTGCGCTCCAACTCCAACTCAGCCACGAGCTCGTGGCAACGTCTGCACTGATCTGCGATCTCCATCACTGCCATTTCACGACTCGGTCCCACGGGACCTGCAATTAGTCCATGGAAATGGTGACAGTTAAAAACTGAATCAATGTGTACCTTCTTGTGTCTTACCATCACAAAGACACTCACAGCACATTTGCACGGTGGCATGCAAGCAAATGTTTGATTTGAAATTAAATTATGTTTTATATAGAGTACGTGTGGATGGTTAGCAAGTTATTGATTTTTTTTTTAATTCCAGTCAAACTTTTCAAAACATGCTAATGATAAATGTAAGCATATCACCACGAGGTGTGACAACAATTGGTCTCTCCATTGTGTTACTGCGACAACCTTCAGAGCCGTCCTGCAGCTGCTCATCAAAGCAACCATTTTGTTGATTCCACTTTTGCAGCAAATGGCGTCATCGAGCAACCTCATTTCGAGGCTCCAAATAATTTATCTCCAACAAACTTGGTCCAACAACTCCTTGCTAATCACCTGCTGTGGTTCCAATGTGTCTTTACCTGCGATGTGCTGGGACTTCAGTAGATCATTCACTTCAATATTTTGTGATTCTGCTTCCACTCTGCCATCGAGCCCTTGTGGATTCAGCAGAACGTTGTTTTGTTTCTTCTGAGATTCCAAAACCTCGTTTTCAAATTTCTGTTGCTCAGATGCCTTTTCACTCTGCAGGTGATTCAAATCTTTACAACCTTCTTCTTGCTTTTCAACCACCTCTGACTCGATTTGCCTGCCACATAAAAATGAAACAACAAAAGTGTTTTTATAAATGCCTTTTGAGAAAAAAAAAAAATCAAATTTTTGCCATTTCACCAAAAAAAAAATGGTCTCACTTTAATGGTATTGTAATGGTGAACGTGAGGTGGACTCATGGTCAACTCCACAGCCGAACAATCACCGATTGAGGTACAGAACCTCCAATGAGATATGTACCCCATTTATACATTACTTTGGTGCCGAGCAAACCGTGAGGAACCGTATTGCAGTCTTCTATCAAACCTCCCGAGGGTTTCATGCCAATTCCCAACAACCAGTAGTTTTAGTATAATGCCAAAAATTTAAGGAACTGTTTACCAGGCCAACACACAAATGGTGAAAACATGCTAAACTAGAGGGGGAGCACTTCGGAGAGTGCAAAACCTCCGCCGCCAAAACTGCTGGGTCACTCAAGTGAACCTTATATCTTATTCATTAAATATGATGTCAACAGTGCTGACAGAGTTATAGTTCTTTTCTCCAACATTTTTTTTTGGGGGGGGGGGGGTTGGAAATCACTTAAAACATGTAAAAATGCAAAAGAAATTCGAAATTTTGTTGAAAAAAAAGTTGCAAAAATTTTTTTTCTTCTCTAACAATTTTTTTGGAGGGGGGTTGGAAATCACATAAAACATGTAGAAATGCAAAAAAAAAATTTTCCTTTTGGGGGGGTAACAATTTTTGGGGGTTGGAAATCACTTAAAACATGTAAAAATGCAAAAAAAAAAAAATTCTCAAACAATTTTTTTGGGGGGGGGTTGGAAATAACTTAAAATATGTAGAAATGCAAAAAAATATATATTTCTCAAATAATTTTTGTGGGGGGGTAACAATTTTTGGGGGGTTGGAAATCACTTAAAACATGTAAAAATGCAAAAAAAAAATCGAAATTTTGTTGAAAAAAAAGTTGCAAAAATTTTTTTTTCTCTAACAATTTTTTTTTGGGGGGGTGGAAATCACTCAAAACATGTAGAAATGCAAAAAAAAATTCTCTAACAATTTTTTTTGGGGGGGTTGGAAATCACTTAAAACATGTAGAAATGCAAAAAAAAAAATTCTCTAACAATTTTTTTTGGGGGGGTTGGAAATCACTTAAAACATGTAGAAATGAAAAAAAAATATTTTCTCTATTTTTTTGGGGGGGTGGGAAAAAAATCTTGGGGGTGTTGGAAATCACTTAAAACATGCAGAAATGCAAAAAAAAAATTATTTTCTCTAACAATTTCTTTTTTTGGGGGGGGGACCAAGTCCAAAATTTAATGTCATGATCCTTGGACCATACCTAACCCCCCCACCAAGTTTCGTCGAAATCCGTCGAGGAGTTTTTCCGTAATACTGTTCACAAACAAACAAACAGAAAGGGGTGAAAACAGTAACCTCCATCCATCTTCGAAGATGGCGGAGGTTAACTCGAATGGCACTAGTTAGAGCACATCCATCCACCAGGCTGAACAGTTCACATTTTGTCTCAAATTGATCGGCCAGATCTTCAACAAAATCTCATCAGCTTGTTCTTGTCACCTTCCAAATTCATCCACCAAGCTTTGTCACAATCTGTTCACAACTTTTTGAAATATCCTGCGATGTGTCATTTTTCGCCGTCTTTCAATCGTGAAGAATCGCATAAAAATTAAACAATTCACTTTTCTGGATCTTCACCAAAATTTAATCATTTCGTCCTTGTGACTCACGCAACCTGTCCACCATGTTTGATCCGAATCCGTTGACAACTTTTTTGAGATGTTGTGCTGTATGTCGTTTTTTGCCAAATCTTTGAATGGTGAAGAATCACGGGGAAGAAAAATAAATAAATAAAATTGGGGCATTATATGATACTGAGGTAGAATAATGATGTGCTCACCTGGTAGAACAGCGATACTGAGGAGTAAGTCAACATAGGATGCAATCAGAAAAATGTACCAATGAACCAATGTTAACGCAAATACCTATTTTGGGGGGCAACCCCCATTAGACCCTCTTTGGGCCTGATATATACATTTTTTTTAATGCAATGAACAAACTTTGGTGCATACATGGTGATGAAGGTTATGGTAAAATTTCATCAAAATCATATTTGTGGTTTCAGAGAAAAAGTCACAAGCATTTGTGGATGGACGGACAGACTGACGGAAAGACGACGCACCATCCCGTAAGCTCTTCGTAACTATGTTCCAGGTGAGCTCAAACGAGAGCTGGACAGATTGAGCATTGACAAAAAAGGCTCTTTAGAATGGCTAAGAAGAGGTCAGTTCACCTGGGATGGAGAAAGAATCATTATTTATGCTCAAGATCAAGGATACTGCACAAATGACTTCAAGAAAATTGTGGGACTGTGTCAATCAGACAGGTGTAGGATCTGCAAGGTAGAAACAGAAAGCACGAGCCACCTCCTATGGAAATGTGAAAACCTCATATCCGAACAGCTGGACACACAAAGGCACAACAAGGAATGTAGAGTAATCCCCTGGAACATCTGGAAATCTTCAATATCCCAGTCCAAGACAACTCATGAGAACATGAACCAAAAGCGTTAATTGAGAACAAGGAAGTATCACTTACATATGACATGATGGTCCCACAGAGCGTGAACTTACATAGAAAACAAAGAATTGTGGCTGCGACCGGATATCGTAATTTGGTACAAAAAATCCTCCCCCAGCTGGAGGCGTTGCGACATGACACATTTACATGGAGAATTTGCATCCCTCCCCCTCCCCCAAAACCACCGGCAAAGATAAAAACACTCCGATACATTAAATGGGATCGTGCCGATCCTTTATAGCAAGTCTGGATGGAATTGGCCAACAACTGTAGGAGGAGTAGCGCAACAAATAAACAAACACACAAACACCGGTCCATGAATTATAGTGAAGGTATGGGAAGAAAGGGGGAGTGATTGTGAATTTAACGTTCTGGCTGTTGACTTTCAACATTATTCTCACCAAACGGGAACAGGAACAACGCAGGCATGATAGGCCGAATGGTCTTTTCATGTGCCAAAGTTCCCCGTGTATATTTGTGTAACTTTGTTAAGAAGAGGAAGAAATGGGAAGGGGAGGACAGAGAGCTGGGGGTGATGGTGCATGGAGTTGGAAGAGGGAGATTGAGATGTTGGGAATGGGGGGGGGGGGTTTGAGGACTTGGGGTTTGGGGCAGTTGAGGACTTAAAGAAGAAAGGGGGAGGGGATGACATTTTCCTCGAGGGAAGGAAGTTAGAGAGGGGACAAAGTTGGAATCGAGGGGTTTGAGGATTTTCAGAAAAAGGTGGGCAAGAGTTGAAGACATTGCATTGGGAGGGGATTTGAGGATTTGAAGAAAGGAAAGGGGAAGGGGAGCACAGAGTTTTGGTGTGGTGGTAGGGGGGGGCATAGAGAGGTCCGAGTTGGGAAGTGAGGGGGGGGTTAAGGACATGGATTGTGCGTGGGTGTTTGGGGGGGGGAGGTTAGGGACCTGAAGTCACATTTTACATAATGCAGAATTTTCATGGGATAGTTCTGTTGTGTCTTTTGGGTCTGTCAGGCCTTTTGTGTCCACTGGGTCTTTTCGATCACCTGGGTTCTTTGGGTCCCCTGGATCTTTTGGGTGTTCAGGGTTCCCGGAATCTTTTGTGTCCTCTGGGTCTTTTAGTTCTTCATGGTCTTCGGAGTCATTTTGGTACTCGGGGTCTTTTGGGTGTTTGGTTCCTCGGGGTCTTTAGGTTATTTTATGTCCTCGGGGTCTTTTTGGTCTTTGAGGTATTTGGTGCACTTTTGGGTCTTCAGAGTATTTTAGGTCATCGGGGTATTTTGGGTCTTTGGGGTCCATTGACTTTCCAGGGCCTTTTCAATATTTTGGGTCCTCTGGGCACTTTAGGTTCAGCATTTCACGATAAAACTGTGGGTGACGCCAAGTTAGCTGTCCAACCAATGGGTAAAGAGTGGAGATACATGCACAAACACACATCTTCTTCTTCTTCTTTCGCTGCTCCCGTTAGGGGTCGCCACAGCGGATCAACAGTCTCCATTTCGCTCTATCCTCCACATCTTCCATTGACACTCCAACCACCCGCATGTCCGCCCTCACTGCACCCATGAACCTCTTCTTTGGCCTTCCTCTTCTCCTCCTACCTGGCGGCTCCATCCTCTGCTTCCCTCCTGTGCACATGTCCAAACCATCTCAATCTCGCCTCTCTCACTTTGTCTCCAAACCGTCCTTCCTGCGCTGTCCCTCTAATACACTCATTCCTTATCCTATCCATCCTCGTCACTCCCAACAAGAATCGCAGCATCTTTAACTCTGCAACCTCCAGCTCCGCTTGCTGTCATTTGTCAGCGCCACCGCCTCCAAACCATACAACATAGCTGGTCTCACTACCGTCTTATATACTTTCCCCTTCACTCTTGCAGCTACCCTTCTGTCATAAATCACTCCTGCAACTCTTCTCCACCCACTCCATCCTGCCTGCACTCTCTTTTTCACTTCTCTCCCACACTCTCCGTTACTTTGGACAGTTGATCCCAAGTATTTAAACCAATCCACCTTCCACACCGCAACTCCTTGCAACCGCACCATACCACCACCCTCCCTCTCATTAACACACATGTACTCCATCTTACTCCGACTGACTATCATTCCCCTTCTCTCCAGTGCGTACCTCCACCTCTCGAGGCTCGCCTCAGCCTGCTCCCTACTCTCCCTACAAATCATGATGTCATCCGCGAACATCATAGCCCATGGAGACTCCAGTCTGATCTCGTCCGTCAACCTGTCCATCACCATTGCAAGCAGGAAAGGGCTCAGAGTCGATCCTTGGTGCAATCCTACTTTTACCTTCAACCGGTCTGTCATTCCTACCGCACACCTCACCGCTGTCACACTGTCCTCATACATATCCTTCACGATCCTCACATACTTCTCCAACACTCCCGACTTCCTCATGCAATGCCACAACTCCTCTCTTGGCACCCTATCATAAGCTTTCTCTAAATCCACAAACACACAATGTAACTCCTTCTGGCCTTCCCTATACTTCTCCATCAATATTCTCAAAGCAAACATCGCATCAGTGGTGCTCTTTCCTGGCATAAACCCATATTGCTGCTCACAGATCGTCACCTCTCCTCTCAACCGAGCTTCCACTACTCTTTCCCACAACTTCATGGTGTGGCTTAACAACTTTATGCCTCTGTAATTTCCACAGCTCTGCACATCACCCTGGTTCTTGAAAATCGGAACCAGCACACTTAATCTCCACTCCTCAGGTATCCTCTCACTTTCTAAGATTTTATTAAACAATCAGGTTAACAACCCCACTGCCATCTCTCCGAAGCACTTCCATGCCTCCACTGGTATTCCATCTGGGCCAACCAGCTTTCCACTCTTCATCCTCTTCATAGCAGTTCTCACTTCATCCTTACTGATCCACCCCACTTCCAGATTCACTTTCTCCACCTCTTCCAACCTTCTCTCTCTCTCTCTCATTTTCTTCATTCATCAGCTCCTCAAAGTACTCCATCCACCTTCTCAACACACTCTCCTCGCTCGTCATCACATTCCCATTTGCGTCCTTTATCACCCTAACCTGCAGCACATCCTTCCCAGCTCGGTCCCTCTGTCTTGCCAAACGGCACAAATCCTTTTCCCCTTCTTTTGTATCCAACTTCTCATACAGCTCGTCATATGCCTTTTCCTTAACCTTTGCCACCTCTCTTTGCCTTGCGCCGCCACTCCTTGTACTCCTGCCAACTTTCTTCATCTCTCTGACTATCCCACTTATTTTTCGCCAACCCCTTCTTCCTTATACTTTCCTGTACTTCCTCGTTCCACCACCAAGTCTCCTTATCTTCCTTCCTCTGTCCAGATGTCACACCAAGTACCTTCCTCACTATCTCCCTCACCACTTCTGCTGTCGTTGCCCAATCATCCCTAACCACCATCCAACGCCTGTCTCACCTCCTCCCTAAATTTCACGCAACAGTCTTCCTCCTTCAGCTTCCACCATCTGGTCCTTGGTTCAGCCCTCACTCTCTTCCTCAACCTCACCTCTAAAGTCATCCTACAGACCACCAATTGATGCTGTCGAGCTACACTCTTCCCTGCCACAACCTTACAGTCACTAATCTCTTTCAGGTTGCATCTCCTGCTTAAGATGTAATCCACTTGTGTGCACTTTCCTCCACTCTTGTACGTCACCCTGTATTCCTCCTTCTTCTTGAAATACATATTTACCACTGCCATTTCCATTCTTGAGGCAAAATCTACCACATTTGCCCTTCCACATTCCTCTCGTTGAGACTGTACCTCCCCAACACCTCCTCATCCTCTTTATTCCCTTCCCCAACATGCCCATTGAAATCTGCTCCAATCACCACTCTTTCACCCTTGGATACACTCTCCACCACTTCATCCAACTCACTCCAGAAATCTTCTTTATACTCCATCCCACACCCCATATGTGGGGCATATGCACTGATGACATTCATCATCACCCCTTCAATTTCCAACTTCACACTCATCACTCGGTCCGACACTCTCCTCCTCTCCAATACCCTCTTGACATGATCTTCCTTCAGGATTACCCCGACACCATTTCTCCTCCCATCCACACCATGGTAGAACAGTTTGAAACCACCTCCAATGCTCCTCGCCTTACTCCCCATCCACTTGGTCTCTTGTACACACAGTATGTCCACCTTTCTTCTCTCCATCATATCAGCCAACTCTCGCCCTTTGCCAGTCATAGTCCCAACATTCAGAGTTCCAACTCTCACCTCCACACTTCTACCCTTCCCCCTCTCCCACCTTCCCCATCTCCTTCTCCTCCTTCGCCCAGCAGTAGCACAATTTCCACCGGTACCCCGCTGACCAACGGTACCGGTGGTGGTCGTTGGTAACCCGGGCCTCGACCGATCCGGTATGGAAATCCGTTTTATTGTCCGCATAATGATTTGGCATCGGTTTTTACGCCGGATGCCCTTCCTGACGCAACCCTGGTCGCCTCTTTCGACACATAGGGATATGATACACCTATTCTAACCGGGGTATACACCGGCCCAGTACACTCGTACTCATTTCGCCGACCTCGGAAGGATGACAGGCTGAGTCAACCCCCTGGTGTATATTAATTCAGTGGCTCAACGGGGCTTGAACTCAGGACCTTTTGGGTCCCAAGCCGCTGTCCTAACCACTGCGCCAACACCAGGCTACATATATACATACATCCATACCCACATATATATATATATATATATATATATATATATATATATATATATATATAAATACACACACACACACATACACACACACACACACACACACACACACACACACACACACACACACACACACACACACACACACACACACACACACACACACACACACACACACACACACACACACACACACACACACACACATACACACACACACACACACACACACACACACACACACACACACACACACATATATATCTTCTTCATCTTCTTCTTTCGGCTGCTCCCGTAAGGGGTCGCCACAGCGGATCATCCGTATGATCCGCATACTGATTTGGCACATGTTTTACGCCGGATGCCCTTCCTGACGCAACCCTGGTCGCCTCTGACAACACAGGGATATGGTACACCTATTTTAACCGGGGTATACACCGGCCCAGCACACTGGTACTCATTTCGCCGACCTCGGAAGGATGACAGGCTGAGTCAACCCCCTGGTGTATTAATTCAGTGGCCCAACGGGGCTTGAACTCAGGACCTTTTGGATCCCAAGCCGCTGCCCTAACCACTGCGCCAACACCAGGCATATATATACATATATATATATATATATATATATATATATAAATATATATATATATATATATATTCTGTGTATCTATATATATATATATATAAATATATATATATACATATATATATATATATATATATGTTGTTCATCTTTCGGCTGCTCCTGTTAGGGGTCGCCACAGCAGATCATCCGTTATGATCCGCATACTGATTTGGCACAGGTTTTACGCCGGATGACCTTCCTGACGCAACCCTGGTCGCCTCTTACGACACAGGGATCAGGATTTGGGTTTCGCCATGATTCCAGGCTGCTCTACACCCTGCCCAGTGCAGAGCCCCCGTCCTCAAGCGATCCTCCAACCCAAGCCTCCGAGTAGCCGGATGACAGGCGCACGCCACTACGCCCGGTATATATATATATATATATATATATATATATATATATATATATATATATATATATATATATATATATATATATATATATATATATATATAGACACATACATATATAAACACACATATATACATACACACATATATTCATATATACATACATATATATATATATATATATATATATATATATATATATATATATGGGATGTGAATCGCAAAAAATATATTTTTTAATCAAAATCCATTTTCTCATTTGTGTGACTCGTGATTTGAGAGGAGATGCAAAACTGATGAACATCCATTGAATCACAAATACCTCAGATTTCCCTCTTTTTGTCTTGACAAGTTCGTTTTGAAGAAAAGTGAGTGATAACTATTTTACAAAGCCATTTAAAAATGTATTTCGATGATAATTAATTAATTAGTCATCATTCTTGGCGGGAACAAGTGACATTTGAAGAGCAAACGCTCGAACTGTGATTGGGTTCAATGAAGACTTTGTGGGGAAAAGGTGAGATTTAACACAGGAATCGAATTTAACACATTTCCACATGTTATAACAGCCTTTCACTAACACTTTTCCTGCAGCCCATTTGTCAATAACACTGAGGAAATATTTCCCTGGAAGCGAGAAATATTTCCCTTTGGGGATCTCAAGATGGCGGCGTGAGGAAATATTTCCCCTTGGGAGTCTCAAGATGGCGGCGTGAGGAAATATTTCCCCTTGGGAGTCTCAAGATGGCGGCGTGAGGAAATATTTCCCCTTGGGAGTCTCAAGATGGCGGCGTGAGGAAATATTTCCCTTTGGGGGTCTCAAGATGGCGGCGAAATGACTTCGATATCAGCTCCGTTTAAACAATTAAATCCAATTCGTGTTGGAATCCGTGGACTACCTCGACACAGAATCGCAACCATCTTTTTCCGTTGTCTCCTTCATTTCTCCACGAACGTTGCGCTCCTTTCGCCGCAGCTCCTTCCGTCTCAGACGTCGCTCCTGCTGTGCCTGCAATGCCATGAGCTGCCGCTGCAGCGTGTCACTCTGAGTCTGGTCCATCGCGCTTGCTTGACCATGAATCAGGAGGCCGTGAGGTGAGGGAGGCGCACCTTGCCACACGATCGCTTCATGAACCGCTGCTGCGCGAGGCGGTGTAACGACGGCGGTTCCGTGGGGGGTGTAAAGTCGACACCACGTCGGCGGTTTTTTTTTTTGTTTCGAGCCGGAAGTATAAATCTCCTGCACAGTGTGGTCCACAAGAACAAGAAGAAGAATAATAATAAGAAAAAAAACAAACAATAAAAACCAACTTCCGATATTTCGTCACGTGCCTTGATGGAGCCAATTGTCGTTCATGACGAGAAAATAGTGTATTTACGAAATTACAACACATTAAATGGAATAATCTTTAAATAGTAACGTGAACTTTTCGAAACTTTAAAGCAAATGTCCGAATATATTTAAAAGTTGATGATAGACGCTCTCAAAAGGCACCGTCTATGTGAGGATGTGTACAGGTGTTCAGTATTTTAGGAGATCCTGATCCTGTATAATATAAAAGAGCCGAGTCCGAAAGGTTTTAGAAGAAGAAGAAGAAGAAGAAGAAGAAGAAGAAGAAGAAGAAGAAGAAGAAGAAGAAGAAGACGACGACCCAGCTCCCTTGGAGCCCTAAAAAGTAAAAACTTTGGACTTCTGTGTATGGGAAAAAAATTGAAAGTTGACACGTGTGAAGTGCAATTTTTTTTTTTGATGGCTTTGTAATGCAATACTTGATCCGGTCAGTCCAAGAGACCCAAGAACCCATCATATCACACGAGCTACAATCCTCACCCTCATTCATGGACTGGTGTTTGTGTTTGTTTGTCACGCCATTCCTCCTTCAGTTGTGGTCCGGTTACATCCAGACTTGCTGCAGAGGATCAGCATGACCTCAATTAATGTGTCGGGGTGTTTTTATCTTTGCAGGTGGTCTTTGGGGGAGGGGGAGTGGACGCAAATTCTCCATGTAAATGTGTATCATGTAACGCCACCTCCAGGTTTTCCCTGGTATTACAAGACTCCACCATTTACAGTACGGTGTTCCTGTCCCCACGGTTAACAGTCAGCGAGGTGTTTTGAATTCTAAGCAGTCGGTATGTTTTCTGTTCACACACATAACCCAGTTTCTCTCTTTTTTTGCCACTGCAGACAGCTGTCAGTTACGTAGACACTGCCCAAAGTGAAGGTAAGTGTCAAAAGAACGTGTTGCATGTTTGAACAACATTGCCGAAAGGACGGGTATTGTACTAGTGCTTATCAACACCCAGAGATGCCATTGTTTGTGCCTTTATATGATATCAGCACACATTTTACAACCAAAATGTGATAAGCCCCAGAATCTCTCAACCGGAGCTGAGTCCTAAAATTCACACCGCTGAATCGAACCCAGCAGCAGCCGCGACCGTCAAAAAAGGACAATCCGCCCAATCTGCACACTCCCCGAAACTTTGGGGTCAAAACACAACAAAAACACCACATCACAACCCAGCCATCTCCAAACCACAACACAAAACTAGAGTGTACCAGGTGCGGTGGGACGCAAGAAGCACGCGGGCCACCATCAACTCCGCTTTATTGCGCAACCAGAAGCACACTCTTCCCACCCCTAGCGGGCGAGGCATGATATACGAAAACCCAATCACGTGACACAGCACACTCCTCCCCCCGTAAAATGACCCGTCACATAACGAACGGATAATCACAACACGACCATCGGAAACCCATCAACACTCATCATCCTCCAAGTACCGCGGCCGCACCCTGACCCGCCTCGGACGGGCAGCGCCACCAGACAGTCCAGGCTCAGATGCCTCCCGGCCCGGTCGAGGTGACACCCTCGCCGGACTCGCACTTTCCGCAACACCAGCTATCCCCGACTGCCCAGCCTGCTCGACGTCCCCGGGTAGGACGGCATCAGGCGAAGCCCGCCTCGGCGCCGGCCCAGCCAGCCCCGGCGATACAACATCAGGTGCCGGCGACACGACCGGTGGGGGTCCCACATCGTTCAGCTCGGGGAGGTGTGGGGGGGGTGACGCTGAACAGCGATCATGCATCTGGTCCACGTGCCGCTTCCACACATCCCCACCATCAGTCCACACCATGCAATTCGCCGGCCCCAGCACCACAGAGACCACCGCCGGCACCCATTTGGAACCGTGGAAATAATCGTGCACCATTACCCGCTGCCCCACCTCGAAGCTGCGCAGCCGCGTCGGACGCGACATCGCCCCACTCCCCGACCCTCCAGGTCGTAGCAAATCCAGCCTGGACCGCAAAGCCCGTCCATAGAGACGAATGGCCGGCGAATCACCCGTGACAGGATGAACTGCGTTCCTGTAATGGAGCAAAAAGACATCGACCACCGCCTGCACAGGTGCAACACCCCCCCTGCGCAAAGCCCGCTTCAACATCTTGACAAACGACTCAGCTTGGCCATTCGTCTCAGGATGATACGGTGCGGACCTTAGATGTCGAATACCATTCTGGCGCATAAACTCATCAAATACCCCCGCGATGAACTGCGGACCATTATCAGAGACCAGGATCTCCGGCAACCCTTTATTAGCAAAGATCGTCCGCAGCTTCTCTACCGTAATGTTTGCTGAAGTATGCTGCATTACTACAACCTCCGGCCATTTAGAGAATGCATCAATCACAATCAAAAACATCTTGCCATTAACCGGTCCCGCAAAATCTACATGGACCCTCTGCCAAGCTCGGTCTGGCACAGGCCAGAGACCCGAAGCTCGACGCGGGTTATCAGCATCTGTCTGGCACGTGGCGCAACGCTCAACCAACTGCTCAATGTCTTTGTCCAACCCCGGCCACCACAACAGGCTACGAGCAAGACTCTTGGTCTTCACGATGCCAAGGTGACTGACATGCAGTTCTTCCAAACACCGCTGCCTGAACCTCGGTGGAATCACGGTCCTCATTCCCCACATTACGCACCGTTGGACCAACGACAGCTCCGTTGCGTGTGACGTGAAAGGTTGAAATGCCGGTGTCGAAGGCAGATCACTCCAATTCCCCGTAGAAATCGCCTGGACGACACGGGCAAGCACCGGATCACGAGCCGATTCCACCGCGACCTGCCTGGCCGTGACCGGCCCGCTTTGGACCTGGTCCAGCGCGAACACATCGACCCGGTCGCCCAACTCAGACGCAGCTGGACCCTCCGCACACGGTAAGCGTGAGAGCCCG
Source organism: Eptatretus burgeri (assembly GCF_056783735.1). Taxonomy (NCBI): domain Eukaryota; kingdom Metazoa; phylum Chordata; class Myxini; order Myxiniformes; family Myxinidae; genus Eptatretus; species Eptatretus burgeri. The sequence goes on from NC_140964.1 coordinate 136,567,191, forward strand.
TCGCAGTTAGCATGCTTCTCGGTGCTTCGGAACTGAATATCATAATCGTAAGCACCCAGAAACAGACACCACCGCTGTATTCGCGCGGCTGCTACCACCGGCACCCCGCGTTCGGGTCTCAGGATGAATTGAAGCGGTTTGTGATCCGTCTGTAAAGTGAAATGCCGCCCCAGCAGATATTGATGAAACCTCCGCACACCCCAGACGAGGCTGAGAGCCTCACGCTCAATCTGGGCATATCCGCGCTCTGCTGTGGACAGGGTCCGGGATGCAAAACAAACAGGCCGCTCGGAACCATCGTCCATCCTGTGGGAGAGCACTGCCCCGATGCCATATGCAGAGCTGCCGCATGCCAATAGGAGCGGACGCGCAGGCTCGTAGTGCACGAGGACCGTATCCTCTGTGAGCAGCCGCTTGACGCGGTCGAACGACGCCTGGTGTGCAGGCCCCCAAGCCCAGCGCTCGTCCTTCTTGAGCAACCGTGTTAACGGCGCAAGTTGTGAGCTGAGCCCGCGCACGAACCTTTGGTAATACTGGGCCATGCCAATGAACGAGAGCAGCTGCGTCTTGTCGCGAGGCGGTGGCATGCGCTGAATCGCCTCCACCTTCCGAGGACCTTTCAACAGCCCCTCCGGCGTGATGATGTGCCCGAGGTATTCCAAGCGCTGCTTGAAGAACGCGCACTTGTCCCTGTTTAAGCGCAGGCCGCACGCTTCTAGCTTTGTCAGCACTCGGGCAATGTTCGCAAGATGCTCGTCCGCCGTTTTCCCCGCAATGAGCACATCGTCCAGGTAGGTCTGAGCGGGCAGGCCAATGCAAACCTGATCCATAGCTTTCTGCCACAAAGCTGGGGCCGAAGCAATCCCAAAACAGAGTCGGGTATATCGATAGAGTCCTTGACACGTGTTGATTGTTAAAAGCTCGCTACTCCCGGGATCCATCGGCAGGTGAAAATATGCATCACGCAGGTCTAGCTTCGTGAAGTATTGACTCCCCGCCAATCGCGCATATATCTCATCGATTGATGGCAGTGGATATTGCTCCACGCTGAGCCCCGGGTTAACCGTGGATTTGAAGTCCCCGCACAATCGGACGTCTCCATTCCGTTTCAGCACCGTGACGACCGGGGTGGCCCAATCTGAGCACGACACCCGTTCAATCACTCCACAGGCCTCCAGCCTATCCAGTTCACCCTTGACCTTGTCCCGCAGGGCATACGGCACCGGACGCGGTTTACAAAACCGAGGAACCACCCCCTCCTTCAAGAAGAGTTTCGCCTCCATGCCCTTGAGTTTCCCAAGGTCGTCGCTAAACAAACCTTGATGTCTTTGAAGAATCTCCTCCAACTGATCCTCCCACTGGCTCGGCACGGGTTGCACAAGGTTAACTGCGGCCCAGTCTAGCCTGATGCGGGTCATCCAATCTCGGCCGAGGAGAGACGGCCCCCTCCCCCGTACGACGTACACCCGAAGCGTGGCGACCTGGCCTTGGTACCGCACAGACACGTCTGCCATCCCGACTGGCGTTATCTTCTTGCGGGTGTACGTGAACAGCGTGAGGTTTGACCTGATAAGCTTCAAGCCGTTGAGTCTACGCGCGGTCTGCTCGCCGATGAGCGACACCGCTGCTCTCGTATCGACCTGGAACGTGATCGGCGTTTCGTTCACTTCGACTTCCACCGTCATCGGGCGCGCCGTCGCTGGGCCAATTGAAAACAGGCCCATCAACGGCCGCTGGTTCCGCCCCGAGTCGCCTCGCACATCGCCGTCCACGACCTTAACGGTGGCCGGCGCCCCACGGCACACACGCGCCAAATGACCCACCTTGTGACAATTCAAACACACGTTGCCTTTATACGGGCATGCACGGCGCAGGTGTCGACCTCCACATCCCAAGCATGTCCGCGGGGTCACCTCTCCGCACGCGCGGCCGCGTGGCGACGTCCGACCCGCATCGAAGGTCGTGCGCGCGTCCTGGGGTGCTCGCGACCCCGCGTGGCCGGTGATGGCTCGAACATCCCCGCGAGTCTGCTCGACCGCTGTCGCCGTGGTGACCGCCGAGTCGAATGTAATGGCTTCATCCTTCAGCCGTAAAACCGCTGAAACCATTTTCGCATCTTGTAAACCAGCAATAAAACGATCTCTGAGCAGAGCTGACTGCTCCCCCGCCGGGAACTTGCAGGCCATGGAAGAATGCTTAATCCGCGCCACAAAATCAGCGATGCGTTCCTCTGCCCCTTTCGAGAGGCGATCGAACTGGAATCGAGCGAGCTGCAACGACTTCTCCGGCGCCATGTGTGCTTTCATTTTCTCCACAATGTCCCGAAACGCCAGCCCGTCATCCCGGGGCCTGTTCGGTGCCACTAAATCACCCAGCAGCCGATAATGCTCCGGCGAAAGCGAAGCGAGCAAGATCGACTTTTGCTTGCTCTCGTCGACCACATCGTTCGCGTGGAAATAGCATTCCAATTGCTCCGAAAACAATTCGAAGTCGTCCCCGTCGAAAACGGGCATAAGTCTGTATTCAACCATCCTCGTCAGCCAACTAGAGTGTACCAGGTGCGGTGGGACGCAAGAAGCACGCGGGCCACCATCAACTCCGCTTTATTGCGCGACCAGAAGCACACTCTTCCCACCCCTAGCGGGCGAGGCATGATATACGAAAACCCAATCACGTGACACAGCACAAAAACAACCCTCTATGGGAACTTATCACAACTATCCATTGTTTATTACTTCACCAACAAATATCACCCATCGCTTCGCTGACGGAAATACAAAGAGAGGGGGCAGAGAGATGAGGGGTAGGGTGGGAGGGAGAGAGGGGTGAGAGAGGCGGAGAGAGAGTAGTCAGGGATCCAGACCCATGATTTTCAGATGGACCGGACACCACTTCCTATACTTTGCAGGCCTCGTTTTTTTTTTTTAGTTTTGTGTCTCAGGATGAAGAATCAAGAGGCCTGCTCGGGCATCTCGATTGCGAACACATCACAAATTGTATTTGAACATAGGTACCCACCAAAAAATGAGTGTGATTTTCGGTATCACTAATTTTTCAGAAAATGTTTCATAATTTCCTCAAATGTCAAGTTAGACAGTTAATTTCAACCCCGAGTAAGGACTTTGGCATGATCTTTCATATGCTGAGGCCAAATGTGTCAAGTTTTGCCAATTAGAGGTTGAAAAATGATTTTTCAGTCAAAATTGCCTGCAAAATTTGCTAAATCAGCAATAAATATTGTTTTCATTTGTCTTAAAATCAATTAACAACTAATATTATTATTATGTTGTCAAAGGAACATCGTCGATGCAATCGGGACCACTGGTCGTCATTTTAATAATAATACCGAATATAAATACATGTACATGTGTTCATACACATACATATACATTATACATGTTATATACATGTATATACAATGAACATTATCTTGCAGATAATGGTAAACCACAGTTTTTTTCTTGCTCAAATGGTGGTTTGGATGTGCACGCAACATGAGCAACAGGTTTCTTACACATATTTATGACAGATTATGATCGTTTCGACATTATTATATGTATATTAGGTTGTGTGTTGCATAGCAGTGCTACACTCCACAGACACATACTGAGTACATCGTGTATCTACCTATTGATCCGGAAGATGGGACCCACGATTACAAGTATACAGTTGGTTAAGATTGTGAATAAAATAATTAAGAACCAACACATCTATTGATTTAACGTGCATATGCCTTCATGTGAATGAACATTTAAATTATATACTTGTAGGTGTGAACAATGGCTGAACCTGAACGCAAGAAAAAACGACAGTCCACTGACTTTGGTCGATGTGTGATCTGCCAGCAGTCTTCGGCGGAGACAGTGCAGAAACTAACCGAGAAGGGATTCCAATCATTTTTATATGCAGTAACCCACCGACTCGATGATGCGGCGCTCAGATTGCAAGATGAAATCACTAAAGGCGAGGAGGATTTTTTGTCTAATGGTCCATTGTGTCATGCCAAGTGCCGAAATGCCTACACAAACAAAAAAACGGTCGCACAGAAAATGAAGTCACATGTATCCAACACAAGTGAAGAAACCGACGGCGGCGCATTGTCCTCCTACATAGACGGCGCATTGTCCCATGATCCGAACAACATCATCTTAAATTCTCTGCGTGACAAGTACAGGGCTTGGTTGTCAGACAGTGGGGCCTCCCTGAGCTCTTCTCGATCATCATCTATCAAAAAGAAGATTGAGCACTACTACAGACAACATGGTTCACTCATCATGATCATACCACAGAGAGGACAATCCTCTATAATCTGTTCATCAGATATGTCAATAGGATATCTTCTTGCGAAAGTCGCCAGTATGAAAGATGAAATAAGTCCCGAAGAAAATGCTGATGAGAGTGAAGACGACTCTACTGAATCGAACGGTATTTGTGAAAGGAATATCACCTTGTACCTTTCTGCCAAGTCCTTACAAACAGATATCAAGGCGACAGCTTCGCAGCTAAAGAAAAACAGAAAAGAAGACATCGACACATCTATGCAGATATCATTTGACGCTGCGAATGAACGTCTACCTGTAGCGCTGTATAACCATGTGGCCTGGCTGATTACTGACGCAACACCTGAACTTACAAACCCTGAAAACGAGAGTGCAACTGAAAGAGCGGGAACGCAAGAAAGTCCTCAATTTGGCCCAAGATATCGTTGCAGCTGTGGCAAACACTCCAAATCCAGAGCACATTGGATCAGCATTACATGTATTGAAACAAACAAGGAGTAAAGAGATCATAACAATGATGAACCATTTTTGGAAATAGTATTAGCTATCAAGAAACACAGAGGTACATCACCACTATGGCACAACCCACTGATGAACTAGAACAAGACAAGCCATTAATCCCATATAATTTAAAAAGTGGACTATTCACTCATTGCGCCATTGACAACTTGGATTTTCACGAGCACACTCCAGATGGTAGCACAATGCATGGGACAACGCACAACATCTACCAATATCCAAGAAATACGGATGATTTCTCAAGTACCTATGCTTCAGTACCATGAGCTAAATCCAGAAAAGCTTCTTGTACAGGGATTCAGCCCTTCCATACCAAAGACAGTGGTTTGACCTTGCAAGATCGATAGCGTAGTCGTTCTATGAGCGGTGTAAGCCTGACACACGAAGAACATGCAACTCATTTATTATCAGACCACACAGTTTCTTGGCAGTTGATACAAAACGACTGTTTTCAAACTGTTGACCATGACAGCGTCATCTCATGGAATGCCTTTCATGCCTTTTGGTGGAGGAGAGCACATCACAGACATTGATTGGGTATGGGCCATTCTTCCCAGAATCTCCAACAAAACCTGATGTCGTTGAAGCTTCAGTTGAATACTGTATCACAGTCACACAAGCACTAGGCCAACAGCATTGTGTACCGACGTGCGACCAAGCAACATACAAAATAAACCTCGGACTTCAAAAGAAGAAGCCAGATAAATATAAACATCTGATACTACGTTTGGGGGGCTTCCATATTGCGAGCAACTTCCTCGGAGCTCTTGGCAAACTCTTTCAGTCCTCTGGTATTGAAACTCTCATTGTGGAAGCCAAGGTGTTTCTCGATGGAACCATGAACAAGCTCATGGCTGGCAAGGACTACTACAAGATGGTACGATGTCATACTCTGGTGATGTCTACTATGCTGGAGCTGTACTGGGAAGCTTTTGAATCATGGACTCTGGACGAACCTGGTGTTGATCTTGATATGATGGCCTCACTCAACGCAGCTATTCGTAAGCTAGCAGAAGCAGTAGCCCATGAAGACACCACAGCCGCATTGCAGGCACAAGCAGAGATGATCGCAGTTGCAGATGATGTTCAAAAGTTGTTGTCGGATTTTGAAAATACACTGTGCAACTCGCCAACAGCCAAGCTTTGGATTATGTACATCAACATGGTACTCCTCCTCAAACGGTATATAGCAGCAGAACGAAAAGGGTGCTGGGAGGACCATCTCACTGAGGTCGAAAATATGCTACTTTACTTGGTTTTGGCTGTTCACATTTTTTTTTTCAAAAATCTTTATTCTATTAAATTTAATTGTATTCACTATTTTAGGGTAGGTAATTGGCTAACAAATACATATGTATGTTAAATGAATATTAATTGACCCTACTGTATCTACTAGAAGTTATTTTGAGAGCACAAAATCAAGTTTAAGATGAATGAAAACATATTTACTGCTGATTCAGCTATTTTTGGGGGTCAATTTGCACTGAAACTTAATTTTTTTTTTCAACCTCTAATTGCCGAAATTTGACACATGTGATCTCAGAATATGAAAGACCATGCCAACATCCTTACGTGGGGTTGAAATCAACTGTCTAACTTGATATTTGAAGAACTTATGAAACGTTTTTTGAAAAATTAGTGATACCGAAAATCGCACCCATTTTTTGGTGGATACGTATGTTCAAATACAATTTGTGAGATGTTCGCAATCGAGATGACCGAGCAGGCCTCTTGATTATTAATCCTAAGACACTAAACTAAAGAAAAAATGAGGCCTGCAAAGTATAGGAAGCGGTGTCCGGCAACTCCTAAAATAGCGGACTTTCTGAGTTTGGATCCCTGACGAGAGAGAGAGAGCGAGAGAGAGAGAGAGAGAGAGAGAGAGAGAGAGAGAGAGAGAGAGAGAGAGAGAGAGAGAGAGAGAGAGAGAGAGAGAGAGAGAGAGAGAGAGAGAGAGAGGGAGAGAGAAAGAAAGAGGAGGGTGGGGGGAGAGAGGGCAGCAGGCAGGAAGAAATAAAGAGACCGAGAGACAGGTGGGAGAGAGCAAATGAGACCAAAGCTTACCTTGCTGTGTTTAACCTCCCGGGGATCTTTGACTGGTCGAGGGTTAAACATGACCATCACCGCCGCGCCTCAACACAGAGCGCCATTTCCTGTGTGTTTTGTATTCTACGGCGATGGCCCCGCTTCACACAGGGGCGCAAAGGTTTCATCGGCTTGAAGTGTGTCCTCCTCAACTCGGTGGGATTGGCAACCGTCTGAAGTACAAAACAATGACTGCGAGGTCGCAGGTACGGGAGGGCAGAATGCAGTCATTGCTGCTGTGTTTGCTTCTTTTCTTGCTTCTTGATGTTGTGGAGTTTCTGCTGCTCTGAATTTTGTTATTCCTTGTTTTTTGTCTTCTTTATGTACTTCTATCTTCCTGTCATTCTGACTTTCTAAATCTTGTATCTTCATTCTTCTATATTCTATTCTTCTTTGTTGTCTTTTTTTTCATTGTTCTTCTGTGTTCCTCTTGTGTTTTTCTTTTTGCCTTTCTTCTCTTTCCTCTTTCTGCCTTATTCTCCAGCACTGAAGATTTCACATCACATTTTGCCAGTGTATGACTTTTTGGTTCACGAGCACCAGCCAGAGTGACCACTATATTCGTTATTGTCTGTGTGTCTGTCTGTCCAGAGCATAACTCAGTGGACCTTGATCCGATCTTGATGAAACTTGGTTATGTGTTCAATATCAATGTCGAGTTGTGTTTTCCTGGATGATGGCATGCTACGCCTGTTGTGGGCGGAGCCACGCCCAAAAAATAGCCATTTTTAGGGGGTAGTCGGATTAAAAATCTATCTTCTCCTAGGGAATGGAATGAATGGAATGGTTTCTTCGGTATTTGAATAGCAAAATGAATTATCTCAAACTTCTTGTTGTCCGATTTTTCATTTTTTTGTTTTATTCTTGTTGAGCTTCAGGATAGACAATGTTGCATGTTTTTCATGTGGAGCCAAGATGAAAAGGTTTTTGCCATTGCCAACTCTGGATCAACAAACAGAGTTGGCCATGAGAAAAGCATGGACTTTGCAGGTTGAGGCCACAACTTTGAACGATTGTCCTTGTGCATTGTTGATGCTCAAGGCAAAACTGAGGCACACAGGGAACTGAGCCCTTCCAAATTGAAATGGCAAGTCAGACAGGATGATTGGAATGTAGGGAATGAAGACATCCTGGCTTGCTGCATGGCCAGTCAAGATTTTGGCTTCAATGACATGTGACAGAAGCTTCTTGACAGCCAAACGTGTTCCATTGCAGAGTGTTGGTGGGTCCAGATTTCTGAGAAGCATCATGGGTGTACCAATCTCGAGCTCCAGATTGTGAGGAGGCACACCTGGTAGTTCCATAGAGTTAAGCATTCTGTGGGGCAGTGGACTGCTTTATTTGTGTTTGGAACAGTGTCAACCGACTTGGACATTTGCATCGTGCCAGGTAGCTGTGTGAGAAGGCCTTGGTTTGTGGGATTGGGCTACACCATTTTTTGGTGCCAAGATGGCTCTTTGGCAAAGCCACTTGTGGTCATGGAAGTTATGTGCAACATTTGGAAATACTGCCTCTTGTAGTCGTTGAAGTGTTGCAACTGTTTTGTCAATGCTGTTCATTTAGATAGTTCCATCCTGATTCTCAGATGCCATGCCTCCATTTTCCAGTTTGAGCAGGCTTGCAGCAAACTCCACAGCAGATGAATCACCTGTTAGAAGCACTCGCATGTTGGTCCTTTGGCTGAATCAATTTGGTTAGGAATGGGAGCATGTGCCAAAGCAGCATGATGTTGCGTCCACTTTCTGCCAGTGCTCCAGGGGCCTCCGTCTGACCACCCCCCCAGGTAGATGCCTGGCCCATCCCCATCCCTTTGAGATGATGATCTACCTGCTGCAACCATGAGGAATGTGGTCAGTCCATTGGCCTCCTCTACTCATGAGGCTCCCTCACTGAGGGAATGTGGTGAGCAGGATCAGCGTCAGGAAAAATACATCAAAAATTAATAACATTCCTTGCATCATTTCGATCTATACACCACCTGTAACCACGTATCTCTCTCCACCCTCTTCCTGACATCGATCCATCAGCTTCACACTGCGCTTACCGTTCCAAATTCACCACACACCTCCACAATTTTACTTCAACCTTACCTTTTCCGAATGTTACGCAATCCTAATTTAAAATAAATAAATTCACTTTTGACGATATACCTCACATAGCCACGTGCTTCTCCCGTAACCACGTGATCTGTTTCCACCCCCTGCGTTTGCCGATCCAAATTCACCATTCACCTCACTATTTTTTTCTACAACACTTCCATGACCTAATCTGATAAAAACTCTCTCAAACAATAATAATAATAATAATAATAATAATAATAATAATAATAATAATAATAAATAAAAAAATAATAAATACGATCTCTTATAATGCTCCATCTTCTTCTTTCACACGTATGGAACTCATCACTATCATAATTCACAACTCTTCTTCGAGTTCAACAGACTGCTCTCAATTCGACCTTTCATTCACACCTTACCAAAAAATCCAACTGTGACAATGTTTCTTCTCTCCATTCTCTTAATTCGCCTTGATTTCATCCCTCAAGAAAATTAATGTCTTCAATCGCATCTCTGACCTGAAAATTTAAAAAACCCAGTTTGCTATGAATGTTCGCTTTCCATCAACCATTCTGTTTTTTCAACTTCAGTGCCAACTCACCCCCCTCTCTCTCAAAACAACCATCACACTCTTCTCCCTCCAAGCCTCCCTCTCACTTTCTCAAAAACTAACCCCTCACCTTTCTCCCTCAACTCTCCCCACTCATCCTTCTCCTACCATTCACCCCCTCCACTCACCCTTCTCAAAGTTTCCCCCCTCTCATCCACAAAGCTGCCTCCTTCTCCTGCCCTCTCACCTCCATCTCATCACTCCAACTCAAATCCTCAACCGCCTTCTGCCCCTCTCTTGTCCAGCACCACAGAGCCTTTTCTCCTCCTCATCCGGCCCCCTCCCATAGCTCTTCTGCTAGGGTTGGGTAAATAGTGGTTTTTTCGGTTGTGTCTTCGTGTGTGTGTGTGTGTGTGTGTGTGTGTGTGTGTGTGTGTGTGTGTGTGTGTGTGTGTGTGTGTGTGTGTCACAAAGCACAATACAACATTCTCTGCAATCTCCCTCCCTCAACTCCCTCTTTTTCTCCTCCTCCTCCCTCCTCCACCTTTCCTCCCTGCATCTGTCTGTCTGTCTGCCTCTCTCTCTGCCTCTCTGATCTTCTCTGCGCCCCTCCCTCTCTCTGCCACCCTCTCGCTATCTCTGTCCCCCTCTTGCTCTCTGCCTCTCTGTCCCCTCTCGCTCTCTCTGCTCCTCTCTGTCCCCTTCTCGCTCTCCCTCTCTCTCTCCGGTTCTCCCCTCCCCCCCCCCTTTCTAGCTACCCGCATTCCAGGCACACCCATCCCTGTCCCCGCTCTCTCACCAGCCCTCCTTTCTATCACCTCACGCTTCCCACTCTCCCATCCTCCTCTCTCCCCACTTTATTTCCCTCTCCCTCCTGCTCTCAATATTCCCGTCAGCGAAGCGACAGATGGTATTTGCTCGTCCATAATCATACCTGCAGTGGTTTTTTTTCATTATTTCACAGGACTGTTCATAGAAGAGCTGTCATTTGGGTCTTCATCTTCTTCCAGCAAGCCCCATCATCATTGCTGCAATGAGAAACATTATCACACACTCTTTGTACCACTGGAGATATGAAATGTTACTGATGAGCACTTACAAGGGTGAGCCGACCAGAGGGGAGCAAACGTCACTGCATGTGTGAACATGCACGCAGGCCTTTGCCATGTAGATTGCATCCCTCAACTCCCTCTTTTTCTCCTCCTCCTCCCTCCTCCACCTTGCCTCTCTGCATCTGTCTGTCTGTCTGTCTGTCTCTCTCTCTCTCTGCACCTCTCTCCCCCCCTGTCGCTTTCTCTCTCCCCCCCTGTCGCTTTCTCTCTCCCCCCTGTCGCTTTCTCTCTCCACCCCCTGTCCCTGTCGCTTTCTCTCTCTCTCTCTCTCTCTGCCCCCCTCTTGCTCTCTCTGCCCCCCTCTCGCTCTCTCTGCCCCCCTCTCGCTATCTCTGTGCCTCTCTGCCCCTCTCTTGCTCTCTCTGCCCCCTCTCACTCTCTCTCTCTCTGCCCCCCTCTCGCTCTCCTTCTCTGGCTCTCGCTCCCTCCCTTTCTAGCTACCCGCATTCCAGGCACACCCATCCCCTGTCCCCGCTCTCTCACCAGCCCTCCTTTCTATCACCTCATGCTTCCCACTCTCCCATCCTCCTCTCTCCCCACTTTATTTCCCTCTCCCTCCTGCTCTCAATATTCCCGTCAGCGAAGCGACAGATGGTATTTGCTCGTCCATAATCATACCTGCAGTGGTTTTTTTCATTATTTTACAGGACTGTTCATAGAAGAGCTGTCATTTGGGTCTTCATCTTCTTCCAGCAAGTCCCATCATCATTGCTGAAATGAGAAACATTATCACACACTCTTTGTACCACCGGAGATATGAAATGTTACTGATGAGCACTTACAAGGGTGAGCCGACCAGAGGGGAGCAAACGTCACTGTATGTGTGAACATGCACGCAGGCCTTTGCCATGTAGATTGCATGGGTTTTAAATGCCCCCCCCCCATTTTTATATTGATTCCAGCAATTAAAAAAAAAAGTGCTCTTTGGGCACGTTCTTTCACCCTTCCTGTCACCTCACACTGTCTCCCCTTCCCCTCCTTTCCCATTATATTGTGTTCCCTTCCACTTTCCTCATGCTTACCTCCTCCCAAACCCTCTCCCGCTTAATCAATGTATGTGCCATCCGTTAGACGGATGTTAAACTGGACGTCGCATCTGCCAGAATTAGTTGGTGGATATTAAAGATCCCTTCACGGTGTCAAAGGCGAAGAATTGTGGAAATATCCCCGGCATCCTGGCCAAATTTCAAATCACTGCTCGGACCTCCAGGGGCACTGCATCAGCAGCACTGCAACACCCTCAGCCAATGATGGTACTTGTAGCCTTGTGTTGCACACACAAAAAAAAAGATGACCAGACCCCTATACTATGTTGAGTGTTTTTATTGTCATAATATTTTAATTAATGTAATCTTTGTAAAATTTCCACTCAATTAATTTTTTTCTGTCAGGAACACATTCCCCCTGTAATACATTCAAAAGACAATGGGGTTTTGAAGTTCGATTTACATGATGTTTCCCAGGAACATGTCTATGATGTAAATAAAGAAGGTGTGTGTGAGTGTGTGTGTGAGGTCAAAAATTATTGTAACATTCTTTTTGAGAACCACACACACACACACACACACACACACACACACACACACACACACACACACACACACACACACACACACACACCTTTCTATCTTTTTCTCCCCCTTGCCCTCCTCTATACTTCTCCCCTCCACGCCCCTCCTCACTCTCCCCCTAATACAGTGCAGCACTCTCCTTCCACACCTTTCTGGGCTCCCCCATTCGTTGCACCCCTCTCTTTCACTCCAACCCCTGTCTCTCTGTCTCTGTCTCTCTGTCTCTGTCTCTGTCTCTCTGTCTCTGTCTCTCTGTCTCTGTCTCTCTGTCTATGTCTCTGTCTCTGTCTCTGTCTCTGTCTCTGTCTCTGTCTCTGTCTCTGTCTCTGTCTCTGTCTCTGTCTCTGTCTCTGTCTCTCTCTCTCTCTCTCTCTCTCTCTCTCTCTCTCTCTCTCTCTCTCTCTCTCTCTCTCTCTCTCTCTCTCTCTCTCTCTCTCTCTGTCTGTGTCTCTGTCTCTATCTCTCTCTCTCAGCACCACTGCTTTCTCTCACCTCACCCTCCTCCTCTCACCCATGTTTACCTCCATCTTCCTCCCACTTTCGGTGCTCCCATCAGCGAAACAACGGGTGGTATTTGCGAGGCCATCATCATATCTGCAGCATTTTTTTCTTCATCATTTCACAGGCGTGTTCGTAAAAGAGCTGTCATTTTTGTGTTCCGATGTCATTTTCTTCCAGCTCAATCATCAGGTTTCATCGTCATTGCTGTAATGAGAAACATCATCGCACATCGTTTGTTCCACTGGAGACGGTGCGACTGATGAGCACTTCCATGGCACATTACAAGTAGTAAAGATAACACTGAACATGTTAAAAACACTCACGTTGATAAGTGACGAAATGCAGAATTTGTTGAAAGACTTCACTGTATATTTGAAACGCTTCATTGTTCTGCTCAATCTGCTCATAAACAGATTCGAATTCCATTTGCAGTTCGATTCCCCTGAAACGGAGAACATTGTGAGTCATGAATCCATTGTCTGTTAAGGTGAAATAATAGTCAAAAACTGTCAATTAATCAATATAATTACGAAGGGATGTTAAACTTTACATTCCGATGTGAAGAGTGCATGACTCAGCAGTAACTTCAATTTTTTGGGGGAATATTTCATCAATATTTGTCGGTGATACACCCCCCCCCCCCCCCCGCCGAGTGAGAACCAACTACCTTTTCTTCTCAAATATAGATTCTTCTGATGAACTCTGCATCTCTTCAGATTCCAAGTCTGTGCTCTCTGTAGAAAATTTATCTGCACAAACAAAATGGTAGATCTTTAGAAAAAAACAAATTATGTTGACATCCATGTTTACAAATAACTAGTCATTACTACACCGTAAAGAGTGACTGGTTTGTTATATTTACCCTCGCCAAAGGAAAGGGGATTTCATTTGGGTCTGTTTGTTACTTACGAAATCTAAAGATTTCGTAAGTTTATTGATGACTTCCGTCCTCTGTTTGTTTGTTTGTTTGTTTGTCGGCACGATAACTCGAGAACGGAAGAAGCTACCAATGTCAAATTACACCACGTGATTCAGGAGGGTGATGGCTAGTGCTGATTAGATTTTGGTCAAAATCGGTCAAAGGTCAAGGTCACAGTGAGGTCAAACATCAAAAAAAAATATATTACTCGCGAACAGAAAAAGCTACCAATGTCAAATTACACCACGTGATTCAGGAGGGTGATGGCTAGCGCTGATTAGATTTTGGTCAAAATCGGTCAAAGGTCAAGGTCACAGTGAGGTCAAACATTCGATTTTTGAAGGTTTGGTACAGAATCATCAGAGAAACTTCTGGTTTGCGTACCTTCCTTCTCAAGAGACAGCTTTTATTAGACAAGGTCAGAGGTCAAGTTGACGATTTCATAAGTACCAGTCTATGACTGCTTGTTTGTCCGCACAGAATGTCTTATTGTTGGCTGCAAATGCCACCTCGTGGAAGCCAGTGAGACACGTTCCTTGTTTTTTTTATTTCAACCGAGTACATCTACGGTGTCTGTAGAAAGTCCACACCCCCCTTTTAAAATTAAACTCTTTTGTTACACACAACGCAACTATTTTCCCCTGCAACACGAGGGTGTGTGTGTGCAAAGTATAATGTATATCATTCTCTTTGATAACCAAGTAACAATCTCGAAGTGAAAAAACAAATTCCACAAGTTCCAGAAAATTATCTTAAAATACAAAACTCGAATATCTTGGTTGGATAAGTGTCCATCCCCCTGAGTTAATACTTGGTGCAAGCACCAAGTACAGCTGTGAGTCTGTTGGGATAGGTCTCTACCAACTTTGCACACCTTGATTTGGCAATATTTGCCCATTCTTATGTTCAAAACTGTTCAACCTCGGTGAAGTTGCACAGAGAGCGTTGATGGGCAGCAGCCATCCTGTCATGACACAGATATTCCATTAGATTTACGTCGGAGCTCTGACTGGACCACTCAAGGACATTTATCTTTTTTTGTTCCTTAGCCACTTCAGAGTAGCTATGACTGTGTGCTTCGGGTCGTTGTCATGCTGAAAGGTGAACTCCCATCTCAATTTCAGCTTTGTTGAAGACAGCAACATATTTTCCTCTCGGATTTTTCTGTATTTTGCTCCATCCATTTTCCCTTCTATCCTGACAAGTGTCTCAGTCCTTGATGAGGACAAACGTCCCCATAACATGATGCTGCCACCACTGTGCTTCACAGTCGGGATCGTCTTCTTTGGGTGATGTGCTGTTGTGGGTTTGCGCCAAACGTAATGTTTTGCATTAAGGCCAAAAAGTGCCATCTTGCTGAAGCAATTTGAACATTGGGAGTGTTGCAGCACTATCTGAGGTTCGGAGACCAGATAATGGTGAGATCCTGGCGAGTGGTTACAGTTACTATTGATCTGGTCGTTCTGAAGGTTACCATGCCCAAGGAGTTTGTGTAGCCATGTTCAATAGGCTGACTCCAATGATAATTGAGGTAACACCGGTCAACGAGTGAATTATGAGACTCAGGATTCATCACTCCTTGGGTGTCATTTCCCTGGTGTCTGTGTGTGCTCCTACTGAGGCGAGTGATCTCATCATGTGGGACGCATTCTATACCACACCAGAATCAGTGGTTGATCAGTACCCCAGGTGAGATATTCTTCTCGTGTTAGAGGATTTCAATGCATCGACTGGAACTGACAGGGATGGTTATGAGACGCGAGTTGGACCCCATGGGTCTGGAACTGTGAACCAGAAGGAGCACAATATTTCTTGACTTTGCAAGAAATCATGGATTTCGGGTGACTGGTTCATGGTTGCAACACCCACAAGCTCAACGCTGGATTTGGTATTCCAATGCTTGTGGTGAGCCAAAGGAGATTGACCACATGCTCATTGATGGTCGCTGGAGGATGATCCAGAACTGCAGGGTCTACCGGAATGCTCAGTTCCTCAATAACGACCACAGGCTTGTGGTAGTCAACTCTGAGGTTGCAGCTTAAATCCTGGAGAATGGTACCATCCCAGCCTTGGCTGGATGTTGGCAAATTCATGGATGAGAGGGTAGCTGAGGAGTTTTCAAACAGGCCGAGTGGGGATGTGAGGGTCTGAGTACTTTGGGAAATCCTAAAGAGTTGCGGAGTGCCTTCAAGACCACCATCCTTGATGTTGCCGGTGGATGTCTTGGAATTCACTGGAGGGCGAAGAAGAATTTTGTCTCTCAAGTGTCACTGGATACCGTTGACCAGAGACACAGAGCCAGGCTTGATGGCAGAGCTGAGCTGTTCAGGGAGTTGAGGTGTAAAACTGTACGTGTGCAGATGGTGGACAAGGAAGCCGATTGTGACGAATCTGTGAGGGGGTAGAGAATCAAGTGATTCTTGTGATTCTTGTCAAGTGATTGTGGTCAAGTGATTCTTGTCCTGTTTAAAGGGGAATTCGCGCATTGTATTCCTCCAAGCCTATCCCTCGGTGTGTTGCAGTTAGAGCGGAAGAAGGAGGGCTCTTGACAGAGGAGTCCGAATTGAAGGCCCCCTGGACCGGTTACTTTGAGCGGCTGCACCAGGCTGATCCAGCAGCTGTTGAGTTGGATGTCAGGGGTGTTACAATCCCAATTGCTGATCCTCCAATCAACTGTGAACCACTTCCTTTGTGGAAAAACAGGCTGCGGTGAACCTGGTGAAGTGGGGGTAAAGCTCGTGGGATGTGTCGCATCCCTGCTGAACTTCTCAAGGGTGGTGGAAATGCTGCACGCATGTCGTTACATGCAGTTCTATGCTCTGCTTGGAACACAGGCATCATTCCAACTGACTGGAAGAGGGGCCTTGTTGTCCCTCTCTGGAAAGGGAAGGGTGATCGCCAAGACTGCAACAACTACTGAGAGGTGACGCTGCTCTCAGTGGCGGACAAGGTCTTTGCTCGGATAATTGATGATCGACCGAATCCTTGCCCTTTGGATCCTCACCGAACGCAGACGAGAGTTTTGGCAGGGACTGTTTGCAGCTGATGTTGATCTCTGAAAAGCGTTTGATTCAGTGGATCAGGATGCCCTCTGGAGGATTCTTCGTTTCCTGGAGTTCCACCGAAACTGATCGATCTGATGTCTGAAATAAACTCTGGGACTGAGAGTGTTGTGAGATGTGGTGATACCATCTCCAACTTATTTCCAGTTGTTACTGGAGTTCGTCAGGGGTGAGTGCTGGCCCCCACAGTTTTCAGCGCTGTCTGGACTGGATTCTAGGGAAGATGTCAGAGAGATCAAGCTGCAGTGCATTGTTTGGGAATGTCAAGGTCTCTGACCTTGATTTCACAGATGATGCATTCATCTTTGGAGACTCTTTTGGGGGCCCTCGAGGTGCTGAATGACGAGTCAGAGCCGCTGGGATTACGGGCTTCCTGGGTCAAAACTAAGATCCAGGCTTTGATTGACATCTTAGATGCTGCTTTTTTGTCTGCAGCCGTTTCTGGTGAGGAGGTTGAGGTCACGGAGATATTCACTTACCTTAGCAGTGAGATTAATGTCTCTACTAGCTGTGAGTCAGAGGTCAATGGACGTCTTGGTCGGCCTCAGGAGTCATGATTTCACTGGATCATGGGGTGTGGTGCTGTCGGTGTCTGTGCAGAGGAATGAAAGTCTGAGTCTTCAGGTCCATGGTGCTTGTTCTCTGGAAGTGAAACTTGGAATCTGACCAGGTATCTGAGACGGCGACTTAATTTCTTTGGTACCAGGTCTCTTCGGAGAATCGATTTTTATAATTTCACCTCCGGTTCATGCCCCAGGAAAGGGGGAACTTGGTGTCACAGAGGTCAAAATAGGTAAAATATTTAACTCAAAATTTGATATTGGGTTATTCCTAGTGGAACGTTTTTGCAATCTTTAAACTGCTTTTGGTGGGAAGCGTAGGGATCTGCGATGGCGCGCCATCGACTTCACTCTCGTCATTATTGTCCTCGCCAAAGGAGAGGGGATTGCATTTGGTTCTGTTTGTTTGTTTGTTCGCACAGAACTTTTGTGGTTCACTTCGTAACCGCTTGTCGGATTGAGAAGAAATTTTCACCATTGTTGTGACTACTCATGAAAAATGTTTTAATGATAATGCGTGGCCACCATGTTGGAAAAACGGAAAATTTTGGACTAGTGTATCTCTGAAACCGTACCAAGGGAAAAAAAAATTTAAACTTGTCACATACTCCTCATGGGGAATGATTGTGATGTTTTTATGACATCATAGGTGCCTTCGTTATGACATCATAATTGCATATTTAGAACACTACATCCGATCGGTATGAACATTTTTGAGAATCATCTTGGGATAAAATGGTGCACAAAATTTTTTGATGACGTCATCGGTCACGTGCTTCGGGAGCTATCTTGTAAAAAAACAAAAAAAAATAAAAACTTTCATCTTCTCTGAAATGGCTGAACACATCGAGGTGAAACTTTACACATATGACCACCTCTCCATGAGGAGCAAAAGGGTCACACATATGACATCATACGTCACATGGTTTGGCAGCCATATTGGATTTACCCAAAAACTTACAAGAATACTCCACTCAAAAGAAGTCCTGGTGAGAGTCTGCGATCTCTGATTGCTCTTTTTCTTGTTAGGATTACTGTCGTTATTTTTATTAAAATTCCTCCTGCATTTATTGGAAAGTAATGGTGTATAGAATGTGAAAAAAATAAATAAATAATCCACCTGACCCTCACCATGCCTTTCCTATACCTGTGCACAAATTCTCTTCAGATAATAAAGAAATCCAAAAAAAATTACCTTCATCATGCTTCTCCGCCTCCGCCTTTGCCTTCGCCTTCGCCTGTTGAAGAAAACAGTTTTTCATAAAAAGTATGTTTGGATTAAAAAAAAAAAAAACCTTACCAAAAGAAATCAAAACTAGAAAATGTGCAAAACTTAAGATCGATAATTCACAAGTCAGGTTAAGAAAGACCCTTAAAAAGATTCTGAACACAAAATCTCAAAATTACATGATGAGATTATTATTAATTATTTTTTATTTGAGTATTCAGACACAAAAATGTAACATTTAGTGAAAAAACAACTTACTGAATAACCCAATAATTTATATATCAGCCTTTGAGGATAAATATCCTCAAAGCCCATTTTCAGCTTTAAGAATGGAAAAATAAATGAGACAATCGTGGCCCCAAGGCACTTATCGTTTTGCTTGACATCAACCCCAACACCGTCATTTTATCACATCTATCAAACTGTTAAGACACACTCCCTTTGTGAGAGAAATGTGTGTTCAGTGAATAACTTTGGCTGGCAGGTTGTCCTGGAGGTATTGCATCATGAGAAACACCTGCTCCCGATGGGAATGGCAAGGCAAGGCAGCTTTAATTTTGAGGTGGCATCCCAACTCAGGAGAATATTTCCCTGCACACCCAGAATACAACCACCAAGTTTCAACACATGGTTTTCCCACATACAAAAGGACAAAAAAATACGGATGATACTCGTATAACATGTCTGGTGTTGGCTTAATGGTTTGGGTGGTGGGCTTTGGATCCAAGGGTCCCGAGTTCAAATCATGCTCAGCTGTTGAATTAATACCAGGTGGAGTTAACTCGACCTGTCATCCTTCCGAGGTCGACAAAATGAGTGCCAGCATGCTGGTATACTGTGTCGGAGTGGCGACCCATCCAGGATTGTGCCCAATGGCCAAGGAGACTGCTTCGGCAGCACCAACGCTCTGCACAGAGTATGGGCCCAATCTCCAAAAAAAACATAACCCCAATTTTTACATGTTAAATATTGCTCCTATAACACGTTTTTGGATAACACGGCGCTTCGCGGGAACGCATCCCCTGTGTTAAAGGAGGGTCACCTGGACTCGCCTCTCAGCTGTGCAGCCTGGGTTTGAATCCCGACCCAGCTATAAACTGTTATCCTGGTGTTTCACAGGCAGGGTAATTCATCAATGTGCGTCTGCTTGAAATATTCGTTGGTGCATGTTAAATATCCCAGGGTGTCCTTTGTGAACAGTGGGCGAGCTATCACGGGCACCGTGAACAATTTCCAAGTTCCTTCTTTAGCCAGCAGAGGGCATTGCATCAGCGGTACGGCCACACGTTTAGCCAATGATGCCACCCCACAGCCTTGATCTGTGTACGAATTAAGAAGCAGAACCCTACTTGCAAGATAGTGTGCTCAATGAAGCAACGCTTGCCTTTGAAGCACTGGCCTAATAGCTTATAGTCAGGTTGGAAGTAAAACTCAGTCGAGACAGCTCAAAGATGAGTGTCATATACGAAGGTCATTGAGAAACTGAATGAAGTTTCATTTACTGCTTAATGGTGCATCTCATCAGATGAAGAATTAAAATTAAAAACAAATTGATCAGTGAAGGAATTATGAGTTACATCATTTTACTTCATTGATCCAATCATGTGAAATGATAAGCAGTGTGATAAGAAATGATAAGCATAAGATCAGAAAAAGACCATTTGAAAGATGGGTTGTTGGAGTTGAAGATAAAAAAAATGAATTTCAAACATTACCTTTTTCTTGGCATCGTGTGCCATGAAGTAGTTGTGCATCATCACACCAGTAATCAAGCTGAAACACAAGAAAACATATTCGGTTTAAAATGTGAACATTTATTATTTGAAGTGTCGGCATCTCCAAATATATCACTTTTGAATGCTCATTTGTCACATTGTTAATTATTTTATCCCTTATTGTGATGTTCAGAGCATCGGATGTAAATTTACACTCATGATGTGTTTAAGTTTTTCATTGATGAACGGAAAGAAAAAATAAAAATAAAAAAAAATCACTTTTAATAGGGGAAAATAATAATAACAATAAAAACTTTTAAAACTTCCTTCATGCCTTTTCACTGCGTTATTAAAGCTTTAATTCTTTCTTACAAGAGCACAATCATCTGACATGAATGAGAGTAGTGTGGAAGAAATAATTAACACCTCAAGGTGGATGGTCATCATGACCTGTAAAATAATTTCACCTCAAAAACCAATATCTTTTTCATTGAGAAATAACCAAGTTATTACAAAACACACACCAGCATTCTCTCCAAACTCATGAAATGTTTGACAGTTTCAAGCCTTGCTTTCAAACAACGTTTAATTTCACATGAATGTTTTTATGTTATACTTCTCCATTTATACCCCAAACTAGACATGAGTGAAAACATACAGTGACATACAAATGGCCATGAAATGAGGTCGACTCAGTGAGCAAGAAAGACTAAAGACTGAAATAATGTCCCTCACCTGAAGCCAATGAAGTGTATGATAATGACGAAAGGTGTGAGAAGAAGCAGGATGTGTCCAGCACCTGTCGGAACAAAGAGAATTAAAATATATATATATATTTTTTTCACAATAATACATTTTGAAAAGAAAAAAGCGGGTTGAACAAAATAAAATATGTGGATCACTCATAAAGTAATGCTCCACAATGTTTTGTAAAAGGTGATCGAGGAGCAGGAGGCTTGACTGAAAATCCGGCAGCGCTTCGTCGGTGGATGATAGGTGGGCCTGAATTGTCAACACCAACACCGATGCAGTCATTGAAACGCCAAATGACTTCCATACCATCGGCCTGGAACAGTTTTGTTGTTTTGTGCAAGAGATGCTTTTGGAGCAGACAAAGGCCCCATGAAATCCAATCAAAAGGAACAAGCTGACACTCATGTCCTATCCAAATGCAAATAAACGTTCAAAATTATTGAAATTTACAAACCTCAAGAGTGACTGCAGCCTATTTTCTCAACTTTATATTGCTTGTCAGACAAGAGATGGCTTCAAGCACTCATGCAATACATCTGCACTTTCACCGTGCACCCATGAAGAGGTGCGTTCCAGAATTATGGTTCATTTGGCAGATTGCTCCAGTACTATGAAAGAATACTCATAAAGACCATCGACACCGATGATGTTGTTCCGTCTGTGGCTGCAATGGCCCATTGTCTAGTTGAAGAGCTTACAATCTGTTAATGAAACATAAATGTTGAGTGGACTGGGAATGAATGAGTGACATCCTGAGAGTGATAAATGGCTGTTTCTGTATCTTTGTCTCAATGTCTGGGCAACACAAAATAAGTCGAACTGATTTCATCATACCAACCTTTGGCGTTGTTATCCAGGAATATATCATACCAATCATCCAGCACGAGGACTTGGGAGAGTGTGAATATGGTTCTTCGTCGGGAACCAAACCGTAAATGATCAATTTCGTGGAAATAGTGGTAAAA
The DNA here is from genome assembly GCF_056783735.1 of Eptatretus burgeri. Taxonomy (NCBI): domain Eukaryota; kingdom Metazoa; phylum Chordata; class Myxini; order Myxiniformes; family Myxinidae; genus Eptatretus; species Eptatretus burgeri. Next base: position 136,589,071 of record NC_140964.1, read on the forward strand.
GAATGGGACAAAAATGACTGCACGGGAGTTAAGGAAGAGTTGAAAAATTACAGAACAAGCAACTATACAATCAGATCGATACATTTTCAATCGAGAATTCATCAAAAGTAACCATTAATTTATCTGTAAAGCAAATAGGAGAGATGGAACATTATCAAGAAAGAGTAACCATGGACATTTTCGACCTCATAACACACCACCGACCGCTGACATAAACAGGAGGCACGGTGGGGCATGTCTCTGTGTTAGAGAGTCTTGGTTCTGCCGAAGCAGTTTCAAGGCCACAGGTCACGCGGAGCGGTTTGCCATCCCATCCTTCTCCCAGCAGCAGGGTGCCAGCGATAGCTTGCCTACTCTTCACGAAGAACACCGTGGGATCTTTCATGCTCACCAACTAATGTCGGCAGACGGGACCTCCATTTAACGTCCGGGGGACAGCACACACGTCGATGAATCACCCACGAAGGAGAAAATAAGTGATTGTATTGTCGTGAACTGTTTTGACTTTATACAGACAGTATAAATCGACTTTACACGTGTAATTGTAAATCGGCGGAGTTGCTGTGGTGAAGGGGGGGGGACAATAAGTTTGTAGTGTACAAAGAAAAATGCAATTGTTTGGTTTTTTTCTTGTTTTTGTCGTTTTTTTTTTTGAGGGGTGGGGAGGTGGGGTGAAGGATGTGGGCAAACATGGTTCTTGGGTGAGAATCACACAAAATCAACCACACTACATGACAAGGCCCCGACAGACAACACTCTGCACAGATGTACACAACCATAATTCATACTCAACCCACCGAAAAGTCCTGCTAACATCCCTATCCCCACTGTGATCGTATAAATCATTGGAATGTACTTAATCTGCACTCCACACATTTGCTCCTTGAACGTTTCCCACAAACATATTTGGCACAGGTAATACATGATAAGTTGGAACCATCTCCATGATCATAAGTAATGATACCACGATGGAGTCGCAGAGGAAGGATACAGAATAAATAGAGTATCAGGAAAAAAGCGTTCAACAAAGATCTTTCCGGCTGCAATGCCACCTTGACGTCAAACCTCATCCTGGGGAAAAGCCTGCAAAAAATACATGGGGGGGGGTGGGGGACACTCAAGTTAGTTCTTCATTATCGTGACAACAACAAAGCATCAGAGAACAAAACCTTTAAAATGGATTTTTTTTCCATTCTTTATGACACAGAAACACTTTCAGTTAAAGAGAAGTGCTAGCTTGGAGTTTGATTAATCTCACCGAAATTATGCTTTATACAATGTTACCCGAGTAAGCTCATAAATAGACGAGAGTGCGACGTCAAGTCCTACCCATGTTGGGCCACACCTGGAGTGCCTGAGAATGGTCAATATCACGTGCAAGGAGGTCAAACTCGAACCTCTCCCTTATGGGCAAATCTACAACCTGCCTGAAAAGGAATTCTGGATTCCATTTACAAATTCCATATCTGCCTTATGCTCTACCCTGGTCATGAACACAATATATCCCGAGCAAATTAAATGATTGTTCAATCAACACCACATTTTGATTAATTCATCACCATAATAATCAAATTTCGGAGTACAAATTCTTGGGTACAGTGATCGCTGACAAATTGCAGAAGCTACATCCACTCACACTGGCGACCTCGACTCGTACCAGCGACCTCGTCTCTGAATGTCTTCACTCATTTTATTTTTCAGGTGACTTCCTATGGTTGTGGGCCTCACTGACAATGTGTGTATACTTGGCATCCAGGGGCAGACAGGGCTATTTGATGCTGTGTATCTGCATATCCTTGTGAAATGGACAATTTATTTCTAAAGGAATATCTTCACTGTTACCACCATTTAGTCATGTGAACATTCTGGTTCATTTGGGCTTCCTGGAGAGTTATATTATTGCAACTTTATTTCATAAACAGCACGAGCCTGGTGTTGGCTTAGTGGTTAGGGTGGTGGCTTGGGATCCTAGGGTCCTGAGTTCAAGCCCAATTGGCCACTGAATTAATACGCACCAGTCGGTTGACTCAGCCTGTCATACTTCCGAGGTCGGAAAAATGAGCACCAGTGTACTGGTAAGGGGGACACGGCATCAGCGGCAAAAGCCGCGTCCCAACCAATGATGCAACCAGCAGCCACAGGCTGCACTCGATAGGGAAAAACAGCACAGGAATCTCCCTGGTGTTTCGCAGGCCTGTGGCTACCCTTACGACAACCGATGAGGAAAAGTTTTAGCTCTGCCATCTTTAGAGCTGAGGCTCCAGTATGCCATTGCATCCTGCCTGGATGTTGCCATCCACTGATAATACAGACTTAATAACCAAGTTTCCCTTGATGATATTGTCGTATAATGGTTTTGCAATATATATATATATATATATATATATATATATATATATATATATATATATATATATATATATATATATATATATATATATATATATATATATATATATATATATATATATATTGTTTTCCAAGCACAATTTTTGCTGAAATTGTTAGAGCAAACTTGCCGTGCTCCAACCGTGGAGTCCAACCACCACTCGCCAAATCCAATCAGTCCATAGCTCGCAAGATACTTGGCATCGAGACACGATTGACCAAATTACCTCCTGTATCTGTTTCCTTGCATTCAGTGATCAACTCCACAAGGCTAATCATAACCACCCAACCATCAGAGTGCTCAAACTCTCCTTAACGATGTTACCTTTACACCACATTTATTCCCGCTTTACTCACCAAATCACCAACTTGTGTGTCTGACTTACCGGAAAATAAACACCATCCGTAATATTCGGACAGCTCTGAATTTCCACTGGAAATCCCAGTCCATGAACATGGATAGAACCACATCCAGGATGTTTAAGAGGATGACCACCATTTCTGCAAAAATATGAATTAAAAAAAAAAAAGCACAAGAGTGTGATATAATGGAGTCTATATATGATCAGGAAGATTTACTCAAAGGTTCACGGCATTATCCAGATAAACATTATTCCAAAGAAGAGGCCAAAGTATTGAATGAAAACACACAGCAAGAGTTATCTTTCTTCGATTCTGTTATTGTTACGTACCATCTTTCTTCCATCGATTGTTGTCGATTAGATTCGATCCAAAATCCACAAAGTAAATGCTCAAGAAAACACCGTGGATAATGTTGTATTTGTTCATGCCTTGGGAGGAGTGGGGGCAGGTAAACAAAGATGAAAATTTAAAATTACTTGGGATTTCAAAACAATCCAAACATGCGAGCACCATGAGTCAAATTCAAGCATTCGTCAGTGATCAAACGCGATGCCAATCACGAACAATAGCACTCTATGTTAAAATTGTTGTACAGATTGTCTAAAGTGGATGAGAGAAGATATACCAGCTATATCAGGGACATCCTGCAGAAAAATGAGAATGGTGTCCACAAGGGCAAGCATAGGTATAATGACGTGCAACACCGTCAGTAAGTGCCGAAAGAGTTGTCGTGCTCGTTTCCTCCATAAAGGTTCCACCACTTTGGCTAGGGGAGAAGAAAAGAAAAAGATTCCTGGTTTTTAAAGCATCAACAAAATCGCAAAAAATATTTAGAAATGCATTAACACTTCAGCCAGTTCACACGTGACAGACATCTGGACACCATTGTACGTCATTGGAGGACTGTTTAAACAACAGAAACTTTGATGGAACAAAACCTGGATTCATCACAGCACAAGAAAGCAACAGAGTCCACACAATGAAGGAAGGGACAGCTGTTTATTCTGTATGGAGGGGACAAAGATGTGAGGGCAAGGGGTGTATGGAGTATGTAAAGCATGTAAAGTGTAAGGAATGGAGTATGTCAAGTGTGTAAAAGAGGGAGGAAGTTTGTCCATTAAAAAAAAAAATAGAATTTAAAAAATAAAAATAATAAAAACACGATTTTTTTTTCCCATCGATAAAGTCATGTGACTTGGGTTTGACACTACCCGGCAGCGTGCTGCAAGGCCAAGCGAACGGCCCTGCTGGGAGGAAGGTTGGAAGACTTGTTGGATGTTACATCCTTCACAGATGACTTGTTGGTACTTTGTAGGTTTATATGTCTCAGTGGATGTTTTTGAGGATTTGTGTTTCATTAAACCTAAGGAGTGTCGGTACCATCCTTACGTGGAAAGTCCAGCAACTTCCTGATGTCGAAATACTTCTCAAAGCAATATAAAAATTTATAATATAATAGCACACAAAGGGAACATACAAAGAACGATAACGGCAGAACGACTTTTTGGCCTTCTTGAGAGCAGAACAAGCTTCTCTCAATGGTGAAGAATCACTTTAAAAATTCTTGTATTCAGATCCAGATGTAGATCCGGATCCGGATGTTCACTAAAATCGAATAAATTAGTCCCCATCACACACCGAACCTGTCCACCAAGTTTCGTCCAAATCCATCAATTGCTGTTTCAGATATCCTGCTCACACATAAGGAAACAGATAAACAGGTGAGAACATAACCTGTGTCCGTCCACCTTCCAAACATCGAATGAACTCAACCAGGACGACCTTGTCCAAACAGACTGTAAATAAAAGCACGATCCACTGACAGTACACATTTTGCCAAAGGCACAGGAAGAGAGTTGGTTTTTCATTGAATTATTTTTCTTCTTTTATCGTCTCCAGCCACGATAAATAAATACGGTATAAACAAACTAAAATGCTTACCACCCTTTGGGGTCTCCTCAGAATCTTCAGAGTCTTCGTGGATTTCTGATTCGATGTTGATGATGACAGGTTTACCGTTGTTCAGGAAATCCTGAGGCGCCTCCTTTAAAATACAAAAGGATAAGTTCAACACAGTTCTTAAAACAATGGAATTATTGCCTTATTGACAATATACCATTGTCAAGGTGATATGGTGTTGAACCTCATGCAGGCACGGGTCAACATCACCATAGCAACAACTATTAGTCAGACCCAAGTTATCGCAGCTTTCATAATAATAACAAGTGAAATCCTTCAATACAGCGCGTGTGGTGAAGCAAAGGAGTACACTAATGTTAAAATATGCAATTTATGCTTTTCCGGTTGAAAAACAATTAAAAAGCGTACTTAATATTTGAAATGTAAAAATCTTGTTATTATTGTTATAAGCACCTTTATATATAACAGAAGGAATGAAATCGTTCGATACAGCGTGGCAGGAGGCCGCAAAATAATGATAGCATAAGAAGAACTTAGCTTTCAGCATTCGGCGATCGGCGCGAAATGCGATGGTTGGCGGAAATGACGTCTTTCGGTGCGAAATGCGATGGTGGGCGGAAATGACGTCTTTCGGTGCGAAATGCGATGGTGGGCGGAAATGACGTCTTTCGGTGCGAAATGCGATGATGGGCAGAAATGACGTCTTTCGGCGCGAAATGCGATGTTGGGCGGAAATGACGTATTTTAGCGCGAAATGCGATGGTGGGCGGAAATGACGCCTTTCGTTCGTTCGTGCATGAGAGGGGCGCGTTTCTTGGTTTTTTTCCCGTCAAGCAATAAATTAAATGTTTTTCACATATATAACACGTTAGTTTCACAAATTTCCATTGAAATACTCTGGTATTTCCATCAATTATCGCTATTTCCGTCTAGGTTACGCACTGCATCTACTGGGCGGCGGTCATTGGCTGTCTTGAGGCACGTGGGGGGGGGGGGACACCGGAGACATGGTAGACACCAGGGACATTTCAAACTCGGTGCAATTGTATACAGCGCACGCGCTGTAATAATAATAATAAGAAGAAGAAGAATAGTAATAACAACAACAAAAACAATAACGACAGGCCACGATATAACTGCGAGCAGTGGTGACTGGGTTCCAAGTTGTCCCGCTTATACTGACCCAAGTATAAAAGAAAGCTCTGATCTGGCCTGCCCTCTTCTCTCGCCCTCTTCTCTTTTCTTGCCTGCCATTCTCTTGTGATCTGGGCCACCCTTTGTTCTTGAAGTTACAGAGTGGTGGAAAGGAGCGAAAGGGATTCCACGACCGAGCGGAAGAGCCAGACACCAGACGGACTCCATTGAGATCGCATGAACACTTACACGAACAGATATATTTCCGCTCTTGGTAGTCTATCCTCTCACACGCTCTTTTCTTTGTTTTAAAAAACACCCTGACCAACATCTTTACACCTTCCTCTCTGCATTACACCTCACCTGCCAATCATCACACGTTCCCTGACCACGCACACACCTGAGTTTTCCTCCGTCCTCCCACTCTGAAGCGACTGGGAAGTGTGGGCCCGTCGGCTATGCCAGCAACAAAAAGAGGCCCCAACACCTCAAATCGTTCCTCGTCTCTCTTTTCTTTCTCATTTCCTTGAGTATGTGTTTGATGATGGTTGTTAGGTTAGCATAATTAACATTGTAGAAGTTTACATTGGTTTAGCTCTGCCCTGTGTCTTCTCATTTGTATATAACTGCATTTCTTTTGCCGCACCTCATCAATCCTTGCTTTCCCTTGCTGTACATATTGCTTTTGTATTAAAACCATTTGTTGTTCCACGTATGCCTTTTCTCACCATATTTTTGAATGCACTGTCGAGGCTCCTTCGAGAGCATACACACAAGCACACAATGGGAGCAGGAGACAAGAGGGGCGGGAGAGGGAAGGAAAAGAAAAAAAGTGGAGAACAGAGACATCAGGAGATCTGTGGGAGAGGGATGGGGCCGGCTACAGGGGGTAAACAAGATGGACGTTACAGGGACTTTCAGGTCTTCACACGGCAGGGACTTTCATGAAGGGAAGCAGGGAATTTGAAGGAGGTGGGTTTAGTGTAGATTGGCAGGGGTAGAAAAGATCGTGATATTGGATGGGGGAAGATAAGAGATGGTGGTGAACAGCTGTTCCGAAGACCTGGAGGGAAGAATAGGATTGAAGAGAGTGTGGGAGTTTGTTCCAAAGGCGACAAAAGAAGAGGAATGAAAGAGTGAAGGTGAGTAGTGATTCTTGATTTTGGTAGTTTTACGAGAAGGGGTTGCTGACTGACCTTGAGCACCCTGCGGAAATATGGGGGGGGGGACGTATCTCAAACAAAGTGGCGGGGAGGGGGGAGGCAGGTGACTGGAGAGGAGATGGTAGAAGACAGAAAAATCACCGACCTATCTGCAGTGAGAGAGTGAGACACCCAAAGACTCAGCCTCATCGCAGGAGGTACCAATGATCCTAAGTGCCTTGGCTTCCACAGCGTGAAGCCGAGAAAGGCGAGAGGTGGGAGCAGCAGCCCAGAGGGGAGATCAGCACTCAATCAGGCTGCGGTTGAAAGCTTTGTCTGTGGTCTGGAGCTTCGGTGCACCAAGGAAGGACAGCATGACGGAGGATGCCCAGTCTGGCGACTGGCTTTGGAGGCCAGCTTGGAAATGTGCCTTTCCCAGGAACGATCATGGCAGATAGTGAGACCTTGAACCTTGAATGAAAGGACTTCTTCAAGAGGATCGTCGAGAAATTATATGGTGGGGGCGGGGGGGGTTCCATACGGTCCTTCCGGAGAGAGTGTGAGATTTGTCCGGATTGAAAGACATGTTCCACATGTTGGACCAGTTTGTGATTTTATCCAGATCTGCAGAGAGTGAAGAAGCTGCTGCTTGCTGATCTGAGGGATTAGAGATGGTGGAGCAGAGCCTGGAGTCATCAGCAAAGAGATATAGAGGATTTTCCAGGGAGTTGGAGAGATCATTGATGAAAACCAGAAAAGGAACAAGGCCCAGAACGCTACCTTGAGGAACTCCAACCTGGACAGGAAGAGGAGATGAGAAAACTTCATTGAAGGGAAACATGTTTGCTGCTGCAGGAGAGGAAGTCTGTGAGCCATGAGTTTTGATGTCCTTGGATACAATAGGAAGACAGTTTAGTGAGCAGGACAGGGTGCCATACCGTGTCAAAAGCACGCGATATGTCGAAGGATATGGCTCTGATTTCATGTCTGGCAATGAGTACCTCCATCCATTGTTGGGAGAGCAGAAGCAGCATGTCCAGGGTAGAGTGACCTGGTCTGAATCCAAAATGATGATCGGAAATCAAGCCATTGAAGAAGAGGAATAATTAATGTCTGAAGCGATGATGGATTCCATAACCTTGCTGATAATTTGGAGAAAGCTGATTGGTCTGTCATTGCAGGGATCTGCTTTTGCACCTTTTTTATGCAGAGCAGTAAGGTTTGCTGATGTCCAAGCAGATGGCAGATGACCTTGAGCAAATGAGAGGGTGAATAGAATAGAGAGAGGGTAAGCAAGAGCAGAGGAGCAGGTTTTTAGGACACGTGGGCTGATGTCGTCTGGACGGGTTGCAGAATCGGAGTCGAGGTCTGACAGCAAGCTCTCCACCTTGTCAGGAGAAGAGCACACAGAGTCCAGGGACAGTTGGGTGTGACTGGGTAAGGTGGGTACAGAAAGTGATTAGTATGGATCAAAGGATTTAGAAGGAAACATGGAGTTTAGGCATTTATCCTTTTCACTTGCAATGTCAGCTGTGCGGCCATTTGAAGTAAGGGAGGGGATGGAAGGGAAACAAACACCAGAAACAGACTTAACGAGACACGACCAGGATTTGGAGGAGGGAGACAGGTTTGAGAGTTCAGACTTGAGATGAGAAAGATGTTTTTTGGCACTCTGAAGGGTAGAAATACACTTGTTATGAGATTTGTGGAAGGAACTGAGATTGCCTTCAGTTGGATTAGCCTTCCATGAGGCGAAGGCAAGTTGTTTCAGGACAACTGCCTTGCCACAGCTTCAGTGTACCATAGGATGGAGGAAGGCGAGGACAACTGAAGACGAGAGGGGATAAATCTGTGCATGAGAGATAGAGAGAGACAGAGTGACAGAGAGAGAGAGAGAGAGAGAGAGAGAGAGAGAGAGAGAGAGAGAGAGAGAGAGAGAGAGAGAGAGAGAGAGAGAGAGAGAGAGAGAGAGAGAGAGAGAAAGTTCTGATGAAAGAATTCTCAGGATGAGTTGATGTCACTGGTCGTGGAGACGGGGGACAAGTCTCGAAGTTTGATGGCTGCTTGAAGACCCTGCCCATCGGCCGGTACGACACATTTGGTGGACGGTACAACATGTGGTACAAGAATCCCGTCGACCCTGATTTTTCTGAGTCGTGAACTAACTTTGGAACATCAAGGGTGATGAAGGTCGTGGTCAAGTTACATCGAAACTGTGTGTGCAGTTTGAGAATAGAGCAAATACTGATTTCTAATCTTTTTCTGGCTCACTTTTCCCACCAAATAAAAACTTTACAGTCATCATTGAGATAAGGACAGGGGATTCAATCAAAAACTTCTAAACAAACCTGTTCTTGCAGGGGCTCCTTCAGCATCTCTTCCGTTTCTGGGGCCTCTGAAATATTGTCAGCAAGGTTGCTTTCTGCATGCTGCGATGCTTGCTGAGATATCTCAGTCACAATCTGGAGAGAGAAAGATTATTTCAGGGTGGGAACAGTTTGGAAATAGAGTTCCACGTATAAAATGGACCATCACCAGATCACATGTATCAGAATGGCCCGAATAACACAGTTTTGACATCTGGGAAGGAAACATCACAGGCATGTCACGTAAGAGTTGAAGTATGAGCTCATGACATATAAGCGATGCGTGCGTGTGTGCGTGCATGCTCAAAGCCCA
>NC_140964.1:136601196-136686196 GCF_056783735.1 Eptatretus burgeri
GAAGAATGAGCTCATGACATATAAGTGACTAGTAGTAATGTCCGGCGTTGCTCGGGCTTTCTTGCAAATTTCCTGAATAGCTGTTAGCGGTTAGCGGTTAGGGGTTAGCGGTTAGGGGTTAGCGGTTAGGCGTTAGCGGTTAGGGGTTAGCGGTTAGGGGTTAGCGGTTAGGGGTTAGCAGTTAGGGTTACGGTTAGCGGTTAGGGTTAGCGGTTAGGGTTAGGGTTAGGGTTAGTGTTAGGGTAGCTAACCCTAACACTAACCCAAACCCTAACCCTAACCCTAACAGCTTGGCATCGCGGAGGTAAACAGCGCCCGGGGCAAAGTGGAAATTTGCGTCCCCCGTAGGCCTGAAACTTGAGTGGATTTGAATGGAAAATCCCATAAGGGATATCGATTTATCGATTTTTTTCGAATATCGGAATTGTTATGGAAAAAATTTTTATAGCCAATGAGCTAAGTTGGACCAAAAGCCATAATCGTACCGAATTTGAATGGAATCCGTTGGAGTTTGTGAAAATGCATCAAAACGAATTTTGAGGGGCCTCTTAAGGAAGACAATAATATCATGAGTATATGTGCCAAATCTTGTTTCATTTCATGCAGTAACAAAAATCTGATGGTGGAACAAAGAAAGGGGCATGCCGAAATATTAATATAGATGCGTGCGTGTGTGCGTGTGTGCGTGTGTGCGTGCTTGCTCAAAGCCCAAAGGCGGTTATTTCTTTGCTGTTGAAGTGATTGTGTAGGTTGTGCTGAGTCTTCCTCTGGGATTCTGTTCCACAGTGTGTTGTCTTGTGTCTAATATATCACTTGTATTATGTTTTGCCATCTCTAAAATTTTGCAGTCATGAAAAGTTTCCAGTATATAGCTGCAGGAATATTTTTGGGGGGAATTATGTGATGACTTGGAATCTCTTGGGCGGAAATGCACGATAAACACCGAAAAGGGTTATTGAGCGATCCCGAGTGCCGCCCACCATGTTCCACATGCCCCACGGAACCCTCGCGGGAATTGACCACGATAAACACAAATCAACGAGAGCAACGTTGATGGCACGCCATCTCAAGTCCACAAACTTCCAACATCTCAAATCCACACACACACACTCCAAAGCAAAGTTGAAATATGGCAAAAAGTTCCACCAGAAGTGACCTAATGCCGCATTTTAAGTTAAATTTTTTTTTCCCCGTTTTGATGTCTGTAACCCCAGGTCCCAGGGAAATGAACCGGGGGTCAAATCCCAAAAAAATAGTTACACATTTCATGCGCCGCCAAATGTTGATTTCACATTGAAATTTTCATTTAAAAAGTGTTGAAGAACGTGTCCGTAATTGCATTTTTCGGTTCTTGATCTTTTGACCCCGCGCCAGATGTCCGGGCCAAAAATGATACTGTTCTTGCACATTCTTGCCATGTGTTGATGATAACGACTAAATTTGGTGAATTTCTGCAGAACCGTTTAGGAGGAGATCGTATGACGGACAGATATGAACAGACAGACAGAGCCGATTCCAATATTGCCTTTTTTTTCAAAAAGCGTGGGAATAACAAGTAAAAAAAAAGAAGACATGAAATGTCAGAGCCCCCATTGTTTTTGTAATTTTTCTGCATGGGGTTAAATGGCGAGCCCACATTGACGTAAACTAAAATGGCCTCCAGTCCACCAGTCAGCCATCTTTGATCAGATCGCAAAATAAAGTTAGGTGTAAATGTACGCCATTGTGAACTGTACTTGTGCCAAGTTTGAACAAAATCAAACCATGCATGTTGGAAAAATGGTTGGGAATGCATTTAAGTGACAAAATGGCTGCCAGTCGGCCATGTTCGATCTGATCTTGAAAAATCAATGACGTGCATATGTGAGCCATCCTTAGTTATCTGTGTGCCAGGTTTAAACAGCTCCAATAAATGCATGTCCGAGAAATGGTTGAGAACGTGTTCAACATCAGGGTTTTTAAAACTATTTGGCCGTCAGTCGGCCATCTTGGATCGGATGTGCATATGTACACCATCAGGTGTTGGCTTTGTCCCAAGTGCAAATAACATTGGTCCATATATGTCTGAGATAAGGTTGCGGACGCACACGTGTACACACGCACACAAAAATCAAGACCAAATCCATAAGCCCCCCCATTTCGGACTAAAAAACATGAAATAACTCATTGTGCTGTTTATAAAGGGAAGAAACATTCCAAATATAGACGACATTAACAATACTTCACCTCAGAAGGACTGGATTGCCCTTTTGCCTTGTTCTTGTGTTTGTTGGAGAAAAGTCTTTGGATTCTCTTCAACACATTTCTTTTTTTATTGAGATCATTAGAAATCTAAAAAGAAAAAAATATGGGCATTACCTCTGAGCGCTCAGCTGGTAGAGTGATACTAAGGAGGAAATCAATGTGGGAAGGACTCAGCAAATTGTTCCACTGAACTAATGTTATTGTCAATACCTATTTTGGAGGCAACTCCCACCCCCCCCCCCCAAAACACACACACACACACACACACACACACACACACACACTATATGCCGTTAGACCCCGATTTTGGTACATCACGCGTGATGAAGGTTGTGATCAGGTATCCTCAAAATCATGTCTGTGGTTTTGGAAAAGAGAGCAAAAACCGTTTTTTGGAGTTCAAACCCCCAGTGGTCCCCCTTAGATCCTGATTTTCAGCTTAGCTGGAACTCAGTTCCGGGGAGCTTATGGGATGGTGCGTCGTTCGTCCGTCCATCCATAAACACTTGCAACTTCTCTGGAACTACAAACACGATTCTGATAAAACTTGACCACAAACTTCATGACCCGTAATGTACCAAAGTTTGTTCACGGCATTCAACTTCTCCAAATTTGAGGTCATGAAAATTGAGGATTTAAAAAATTTCACCAAGCTGTTGACCTTTGGTATATTTTGACTTCTCGTGGGGCGGATATGTTACATTTTTTGGTGGAGTTGTGCACTTCTGGAAAGAAGCATGAAACTTTGCCCTGGGGTGGGGGGGGGGGGTTTGGGTATGCTGATTTCAAAAATTGCGGGAACCACGATGTCACGCCAGCGGTTCTCACCAAAAATTAAGAAATTCAAAATGGCCGCCGCAAAACATTTTTGCCCATAAAACGGCTCTAAGTAGCCCGATTGCCTTGATCTTGATGTCTATACCTATGTTTTTGAGGTCAAGGAATCCAATAAAACACATGAGAAGACTCATAACCTACATCTTCAAGCTGAAAATTTTAAAATATTGCTGTTATAACACTAATTTTCATAGAAACGTATCACAGTGATTTGTCCCTAACCTTAATTCCTTAAATAATTGTGTTCATGCCACTAGAGCAGAAACCTGGTAAGGCTTGAATTTAGCACATTCTTGATGTTATTCATGCACCATTGTCATATAAATGCATAGCAAATTGTGTAAATGTAATAAATGTAATAAAACACAAACTTTCATCATCCAATCTGACGTTGTTGTTTTACTCATTCATCATTCAATGCAGAACATTCAGATGACATTGGTGACTTTCAATGTCTCACATTATACATGCTTAATTGATTCAACTCATTTCAGTGATTTCACATTTCAGAGCTTCTTTCAGTGTTTAGATACAAAGAAAAGATTATTGATCATGATATTTCTCGTCAGCAGGATTATAATCAAAAGTATCCAGACCTTAACGTGACGAGATGAACTGGAAATACAATTATTCAAGTATATTCACCAAGTTATCTTTCCTATTTTTCAGAAACCAGTGACTTCCATGTGGTGATGATCATCTAACTGATTGCCATGTCCAAAAGACTTAAACTTGCTCCACGGGCATGCGCTGCACCGGTTCAACCGACAAACTGGGACATTTGTGCTCTGTGTCAAGAACATGGTGGAAATCTCATAAACCCATCCATAAAAGGTTATATTATGTAACACTAGCTACGAATTTATCTGCCCTTAATGAACTGAACCATGTGCCATTGAGCATAAACATTTCACGACTCGATGATGGCGACGGCATGGAGAAAACGTTGGCTGAGCATGAAGCGAAATGGCACAAAGCATGTTACGTCCTGTGAAATGCAACAAAAGTGGAGAGAGCCAGGAAGCTGCAAGAAAAGGCATGTTCGAATACAGTTCCGTCACCACTGAAAAAAACACCTTCGCAGTTCAACCACTCCAGCATGTCCAATGGAAACAGAAGAGAGTCATCGACCAGCTTGTTTTTTTCTGTGATGAAACAACAGGGGACTTTCACAAAGCCGAAACAATATCCCTTGATACTCGTGTCCGAAATATCGCTACAGAACTCCGAGATACAAAACTGTTGGCAAAATTATCAGTTGGAGGTATGATCGCTATTGATGCTGTATATCACTTAAAGTGCTTGACATTATTCTATAACAAACATAGATCTCAACGAAGACATTCGATTGAAAAGTGTCACCAAATCAACGCAGACTCACTTGCATTTGCTGAGGTGGTATCTTATATTGAGGAATATGGTCAATTGGGAGGAGACCAGAATCATGTTTTCAAACTTACTGATCTCAAGGCATTGTATTGTGAGCGGCTTCAAACATTTGGTGGTAACACAACTGGAAACATCAATTCCACTCGACTGGCAGAGAAACTCCGACAGCATATTCCAAACCTAGAAGTCACTTGCAGGAAAGCACAATGCCCCATCACCAGATATATGGGGCTGGGAGAGAGTGAAAGATGATTCCCTTGGACGCCATGCTGGTCTACTCTGCCAGAGGCAGCCAAAGGTTGTCAAGAACTGTTGAAATGCGGATGCAAAAAGGAATGCACTAAAAGATGCACTTGTGTCAAAGCAAATCTGCCATGTACACAGTTGTGCTTCTGCTCGGGACAGTGCAACAGAGGAAGAAGTAAATCTTGGCCATGTTAACACAACACTACAGTGACATAGTGACTGATATGTTGGAGTAATTCGACATTTTAAATGGACACATATGCTGCTCCCTGAGCACATGGTTTTCCGAGTTTTTCCATCATATAGTTCCTGCAGCATTGAGAAATACATATTCTAAAGGAACTACATGTGTTGTACCTGATCATTCCATGGCTGAATAGTACAGAGTTAAACCTGGTGACTGGAGCAATAGTAAACCCCTGGTGGTAATTCTTGGAACTTGTTCATGTCATTTTGTTGTGTAGCATAGGTGTCCCTTTAACAGAACAAATGACACACAATTGGATCCCTTAAACTCATAAAAATTGTATTGGTGCCAAGATGGCAATCGGTGCACTCACTTTTGATGTTGACTGTTGTAGGAAATTGCGCTATGGGCGTTTTTAAAAAAAAATTACAACAAAGATATGTGTTAAGAGTCTTCACATGTGTTTTATTGTATTCCTTGACCTCAAAAACATAGGTATAGACATCAAGATCAAGGCAATCGGGCTACTTAGAGCTGTTTTATGGGCAAAAATGTGTTTTGCGGCGGCCATTTTGAATTTCTTAATTTTTGGCGAGAACCGCTGGAGTGACATCATGGTTCCCGCAATTTTTGAAATCGGCATACCCAACCCCCCCCCCCCCGAGGGCAAAGTTTCATGCTTCTTTCCAGAAGGGCACACTGATTTCACATAAATTATCCGCCCCACTACTCAGAAATAATGCGTGGTTGAATTCAGTGACAAGAAATACAAACACTGTTCAAATTTCAAGTGAATCAGGTGAAAATTGATGATTTTAGAAATGTGACAAAGTTGTTGACCTTTGGCCGATGCTGACCTTTTGACCTCATATCAATTAGCTTCTTGCTTATGATCAACTCCACTCTTTGGTAAAGTTTGGTGAAGATCAGTTTAAAATTGTGACCTGAAGGTGATTGATATACAAACAAACAGGGATGAAAACATCACCTCCGTCCACCTCTGGTGGGCTTAGCGGAGCTAATAACAATGCTTTACCTCAATCTGATTCAATTTGCCTTTATTCTTCGGCTTCTTCTTCTTCTTCTTTTTCTTCTGTGTGCCTTGAAAGCACCACATTTTCAAAATATTGAATCAACAGGATCTGAAAAAAAAAAGAATAATACTTTAAGCATGGAAGTACATTCTCAATTATTTTCAAAATTCCATCTAACAGAAATTTATAAAAGCTCAATTTAACAACGTCTTTTCTTTTCTGTTTGTTCCTTCATCTCATTAATTTGGCAACGAAGTGATGGGTTGGCTCTGGTAGAATGTATGCACGCGCGCGCGCACACGGTCGAGGTAGGTGCAGCCCAGATATTTGGTACGATGAGACAAAAGATTGAGGGAGTAGTTGAGTAACAACACATGATGGGACAGACACTGCACAGATATATATATATATATATATATATATATATATATATATATATATATATATATATATATATATATATATATATATATATATATATATATATATTGTTACGGTTGTGGAAATTCGCATTACACCATGTGCGATAGAAGTGCAATCCGAGCCGGGGGTCAAAGGTGAGAAAAGGTGGGGGCCTCTTTTTGGCGGAATAATTCCCTGGCCCTGAGCCAAAACTGACTCCCCCGGCCCCGCACGGGGCGGGGTGCAGGGAGAGCGAGAGGGCACGCCCTCCTTCGAGAGGCTTCTCCAAGAAGCTCGAAGGGAGGCAGGGCCGAAAACGGGGCGGAGCGAAGGGCGGAGCCCCGCGCTACAAAAGGCGGACAGCATGGACCTTGAGTAGTCTTCGAGGCTTCCTGTCTCCTTGTCTTCGAGGGATCCTGTGTTCTTTGGGTTGTTTGAGCTTCTGGGCTGGACGTCGTCTTCTTCTTGGCGCTGCTTGTCTTGTCGGGGGAAGAGGTCCTGCGCTCGCAGCTTGGCGAGCGGCCTGTCAACGGAGGCATGGACGGGATATGCGGCAGCGCCGGTTGTGAGGTGGACCTGCACGTCCGGACGAGGAGTGCCGGAGAGGGTTCGTCGGCGGCGAGAGAGGTCGGGGCCAGGCGCGACCACGCTGACGGTCATGGGAGAGCGACTCACCAGCCACGAAAAGGGAAGTCGCCACTTCTTTCGTTTTCCCTTGCTTTTTGTGGAAATGCTTGTGGTGGCGCCGTCTGTTAAGTAGAACTGCGTAAGTGTTGCCGTGTGTCGGTCTTAGTCGGTAGTACCTCTTTTTAACTGTTTCTTTCTGTGCTTGGATACGTGCCTTTTATTATTGTTGCTGTGACTGAATATACGTGCTTGCTTTGTGTCCGTGTGTTGCGCAATAAAATGCTTGCTTGTTGAACTGTTCCCACTCTGCTTCGTCTCCTTTCTTTTTATTGACTCTCCATCCTGCATCGCGTAAGAGATTGGTAATGGGTGGAAGTTCCCGGTAACTAATCTGAACCGTCAAGGTCGACGATAACTCCGCTCGGTTATCTCTGCAGTATGGAACGAACCGCTTAAGCGGTTCGTGTCCGAAGTCGACCTGCGGCGAGGTACGATCGCCCGATTAACCATCCGCGTAGGTACTTAGGTAGGCCGAGTTTGGCGAACAACCCTATCCTAAGCGGGTAGCCGATTGGCACGATTGTGGTTAGGTTGAAAAACCTACCCATGACAAGCTCCCGGCGTTGTTCCGAGAGGGTCACGACTGAATTGTCCGTCCGGTGGGCGACGTGCCGCGATTCGAGTTACGTGGCAGATCGCATGCCGGCGGGCACGAATTCGCGACAATATATATATATATATATATAAATATATATATATATATATATATATATATATATATATGTATATGTATATATATATATATATATATATATATATATATGTTTTTATGTATATATATATATATATATATGTATATATGTATATATATATATATATATATATATATATATATATATATATATATATATATATATATGTATATATATATGTATATATATGTATGTATGTATATATATGTATATGTATATGTATATGTATATATATATATATATATATATTGTTGTGGTTACCAGATTCGCAAACCACCATTCAGGTCCCTTAGGTGAGGTATCTCGGTAAGTGCATGTGTAGTTAGGCCCAAACCCGTTGTCTAGTGGGAATACATGTCATTTATACGTGCTGCGACTCTTCAGGATAGCCGTTTTCTTTTACTATCTTTATTTTGGACCAATCGCCACCATCACAACCACAACATCAACCACCGACCACAACCACCGCTTCACCACAACCGCCACGACCTTTACCGTCACAACTCGCCACCATCGCATCGCCGTCGTCTCGCGCCACTCATGGGCACCGATGCTGGACTCGTGTAGGGCGCACGTTGAACAGCGTGTACAAAATCACGGATTTTCTGCTTCAAAAACGGATCCAAACGACACACGCCCACTTTTTGCCGTCCAATCGGTGAGCGAGGGGCGACCTGGCCCCGCCGCCCAGGGCGATCGATATATGCAAATTTGTGGATCAAAAAGCCTTCACGCCCACTTTTGTCGGGCCAATGGGGAGCGAGTTGAAAGGTCAAAGGGGGGGGGGCAAAGGGGAAGGTAGGGGAGGAAAAAGGGACGGGGTGCGTCAGTAAAAGGCGTAGTAAGAAGTCGGAACGAGGAAGAAAGGAGTAGTAAGAAGTCGGAACGAGGAAGAGGGGGGTCGTAAAAGTCGGAGCGAAAGAGTCAGCAGAACGGAGGCGAAGGAGTCGGAACGAGGCGAAGGAGTCGGAACAGAGAGTCAAGACTTCGCGGGCGGTGGAGCTGCTCGTCGTGTGCGTTGGAGTCGGAACGGAGGGGACGAGCTGTGGAGAGGCGGCGAGTCGGACGAAGGGTGCTCGCGTCGTGCAAGGAGCTGCGCGCCCGAGAGGCCGGCAGCGCGACCTGGCCGAGGTGGAGACGCTCGTCGCACACATAATAAAGATCCTCTATACCCCGAGCATCAGCAACCCCCTCCTGTTTCCCCCGCGCTGAGATAGTGCGACCAAGGGGCCCGTTCCCACCCCCTGCCAGGCACTGTCCACGAGGCCCGCGGGTTGCGGGGCCATCGCGCTCCGCGTCTCATCACCAGACGGGTAGGCCCGACCAGTGTCTCGGCCCCAGGCCTACCTCATTCTTGAGGGTATTTCTTTTCCTTGGTTTTGGGTATGTGTTGTCGGCGCCGTCTGTGAAGTAGAATTGTATAAGTGTTGCCGTGTGCTCGGTAGTCGGAATTAGCTCTGCACTGTGTTTTCACTTTTATGTTTGCTTTTGTGTAAATGGAATTGTGTTTTCTTTTTGTGTGCATTTGGTGGAATTGTATTTGTGTGCTTCCCGTGTGCCGCGAATAAATGTGCTTTATTGTTGAACTGTTTCCCGCTTCGCTTCATCTTTTCCCCATTGAATCCCCATCTTGCTTCACGTAAAGGGTTGGTAGTGGGCTGAGTACGCCCGATAATTAATCGAACCGTCGAGGTCGACGATAACACCGCTCGGTTATTCTGATAGTACGGAACGGGTCGCAAGTGGCCCGTGTCCGAAGTCGACCTGCGGCGAGGTGCGATCGCCCGGTCTACCCTCCGCGTGGGTACTTAGGTAGGTCGAATTTGGCGAGAGCAACCCTATCCCACGCGGGGCTGATTGGCTCGATCGCGGTGAGACCGAAAGGTCCACCCGTGACTGGTTCCCGGCGTTAGTCCGAGAGGGTCACGACTGGATTGTCCGTCCGGTGGGCGACGTGCCGCGATCAGTTACGTGGCCGTCGCACGCTGGCGGGCGCGAAATCCGCAACACTGGTGTCAGGAGTGGGATACAAATTCATCGCCCTCCTCGCGGCACTGGTATCGGAGAACAGGAAAACGGGCTCTCCTGTCTCCGGCTAAATTTACGGGAATCGGTCCAGGGGTGAGAGAAGCGACCCCCGATTCCCTCCAAATTTCGAGCGAGCTAAATTAACCCTTCACGAGAAGCAAGATGGCGTCTCAAGGCGAGCGGGAGCCGGGGGTATTAGAAATGGATGTAGAATGTGTAGGATCCATGGTCCAGGATGGAATCCCTGAGCAGGAAATGTTGATTGTGCAGGAACACGGACTCGCCCAACTGAACCCAGAGCCCGAAATGGGTGCGGCAGCGGCCGCAGTGTATGACACCTCCCTCCCCTCTCCACCAAAACCCTTCCCGACCCCCCGCCGAAACGGCTCACCCAAGCGCACCCGACATGACCCAGCTATACACCATGCTGGCAAAAATGTATGCGGAAACGACAGCGAAGATGATTGCGAACATGAACAAGCAAATGGACGAAGTAAAAACGAATATGAAAAACGAAATAAAAAGCATGAACGAAAAGATCGATGCGAGTACACAGCAAATGAAGGAAAGAACGAAAAAGCTGCGGGGTGAGACGCAGAACATGGGCCGAAGCCTGCAGGCGGGCATGAAGGCCGTGACCAGGGAGCTGGGAATGGCGACTTCACGTGTGGGAGCAAACGAGCTGGGTGGGGGTGCAACGGCTGACAGGCCCGCGGTGGAGGCGGGTGAAAAAATAATTCGTGGAACGTGTTGGGCGAGGTCGGACGATGACCGAAAGGGAAAAATTAAATGGGGAGACCAAAACGTGTGAGACGAGACACGAGGTGACGACAACAGAAATAATAGTTGAGACAAGGGAGGTAAAGGGTGAAGAGTTGGCAGAGACACGGGAGACAGAAAAAATAGAGGGAAGACTACACGATGAAGACGGGGTAAGTGACGCGCACGCACACACGGAGGTAGTGGAGGACAATGGGGTTGAGGCTCATGCGGAGCGTGTAGGGACCCGGTGCGAGCAGCGGGATGGCCTCCTCCAGGAACGAGGGGAGGGAGTATGCCCCTTGAGGCGAGTCACGACCAGGTGAGTTCGGTCGTGTTTTGCGAGGTTGAGGGGACGAGTGCTGTGGACGGGTGCACGGAGAGCTTGGGTATAGAGGGCCCAGGAGACCCTTGTGGGGACACGAATCCCCAGTGTGGTTGTCCCTGTGTGTGTGGTGCAAGGTGTGAGTGCGTCCCCGTGTGTGGAAGCGACCCCGTGTGTGAGTGGTGTGGTGGCGATGGTGCCAGAGTGCGTGCTTCCCAGCACGCCGGGTGTGGATGGGGCACCGTGTGTGAGTGTCGCCGTGTGTGTGAATGAGGCACCGCGGGTGAGTGCCCCCGCGTGTATGAGTGAGGCACGGTGTGTGGATGAGGCACAGCGGTTGAGTGCCCTCGCGTGCGTGGGTGAGGCACCGCGGGTGAGTGCCCCCGCGCGAGTGAATGGAGCACCACGTGTGAGTAGTATGGTTTGTGTGAGTAGTGAGGCACGCGTGAGTGAACGGCCGTGTGCAAGGTCGCTGTGTGCCAGGGAGACCGTGTGTGTGAGAGAGCGGTATGAGAGGGAGATGTCGGTTGGCATGCGGGAGCACGCAGCCGCGTCTCCCCGTGTGAATGTGATGGAGTGGACTGTGTGCGTCGTAACACGCAGGTGTGCGTGGGTCGAATGGAGACGACGACGGCGACATGAGAAGAGAGAAAGCCGAGTAGCGGCTGTGGTTGTTTCGAGGACCGTGCCGGGTTCACCCAGCAGTGAGCACGCGGTTCGTGCTGTGCAACGCACGAGACCACCACGTGCTCGCTTGCGAGAGTGAAGTCCCGGTCCGGAAACGCCAGCGGTGGATTTGCCGATCCCGCGGACGGACAAAGTTTAGGCAGGACTACGGATTTGGACCGGACGGGTTCCCCACGCGATCGTGTGTGTTAAGCTCCAACGGGCAAAGCACATGTGTTCGCGTGGGGAACCCCTCGAAGCGTGGGGCTTGTGGTTTTTTTTTTGCGCACGGTGACGTCATGGCTGCACGTGTGGTTGGAATCCGGCAGGAGGGGTATCTCTGCTGGATGGTACCGTCCAAGGAGGGACGAGGAACACGTGCAGCTGCATGACGTCACGGGCAGGTGCAAAGTGCGCGAGCTCTGAGTTGCCGCGCAGGTGCTGCGCATGGAAAAAAAAAAAAGCAAGCCTCACTTTCGGGTGTACAGGATTCCTGGGCAAGGGGTGAAAGACCCCCTTACCTGGGCACAGGATGAAAACTAGTTAGGGGGAAGGGTTAGCTTAGCTAGACCGACTTCATGGGGCAGGGGTAAGTCCTCATGGAGTCCGTGGAATGGATTAGTTAGAGGGATTGCAGCCAGATTTAGGTGGGGAAATAAAATGAATTTTTGAGTTAGGAGACAGAGACAGACTTGTGGATGTGTAGTGGGGACGTAGTTTAGCTACGTAGGTTAAAAGGAACGTGCTACTAGTTTAAGGGACGACGTGGGAGCACGAGTTAGTTAGGGGAGGTAGTTAGAAGGATGGCAGAGTTCAGCGGTGTGTGTGTTGAAGAGTTGGTGAGTTGTGAGGAGAGTACGTGTACATGTTGAGTGAGTGAGGCCAGCGGGTCTGTGTGTGTGGAGTGAATGGGGAATGCATGGTGCGATGAGTGATTGGGGGGAGGACTGACACCCGCCCAAGGGCACCCGGGGTCAGTGTAGAGTGAGTTAGCTGGGTTAGTCAAATTGAAAAATGGAGGTCGTCTTGCTGTTGGTGGGAAAGTAGGCTCGAGACCCATTTGGAGGGGTGCAGGAGCCCTGTTGACGGGCTTGGGAGCGTGGCTGCGAAAGGTGAGTATCGCTGAGAGGGTACCCCGGGCACCAGGCTAGTCGGGCGCGGTAGGCCATGGGCCCATGGGGGCCGGGATAGAGTAGTGGGCACGGGTGCGCCTGCTTGGTGCGGGGGCCCGGGGCGCCATTAGCCGCGTGGGCAGTGCAGTGGGCACGGGTGACCCTCGGAAAGGGGCCCGGGAGGCCGGCCTGCCACGTGTGCGTTTCAGGGGAGGTGCCATAGGGGGCACTCCCCGGTGTTAGGGAGCTGGTAGGCTCGGAGGCAGTGTAGTGCCCGGGGGTGCCATAGCGGGAGAATCGGCAGAGGGTCGTGCCTGCCAAAGTGAGCCACGTGTCCCAGCCAGGAGACCGTGTGAGGGCACGGAGAGAAAATTGGGGGGCGAGGCCCGAAATTGTGAGGACACCAACACAGGCGACGGGAATCTGGGTTGTTAGAACCAATAGTTTAAGCGAGGCGCTTGTTGAAAGCCCCGGGAGTAGTTTAACTGTTAAATGGTTAGGGTAGATTAGGAGATGTGCCCCTCCGCACCATCCATCCCCTCGCTGTCGTTGTGGGCCGCTGGACCCACTTGGTGTTAAGATCGCCGAGCTCTGGGGAGGCCATTCTGAGGCTTCGGGGGGCCTCGGCACAGGACGCTAGCTCTTCCTTATTCCCCTCCGGGAAGGGAAGGTAGGGGTTGGGAGTAGGCTAGGTGACAGAATAGGTTAGCCGAACAAGGACGATAAAGGGGGTTAGGGGACGATTTATAGTGGGTAAGTAAAAATAAAAACAACAAAAAAAATAAGTTGGGGCTAAATTGGGGTTTGACAAATTAAGGGAGTGGGTATGTACAGTGACAGGCAAAGGCGACAGGTGGGAGCGAGACAGGAAGGTAGGGCCGCCCCCGCCTTCCAAGTGGCCAGCACCACCCGCACTCCTCCTCCACCAACCTCCACTGAACGGCAAAAAGCTGGCCAGCTTCATCTGCTGGCTGTGTTGCTGCCCAAGGCCTGTGCCGGCCCACTTCATCTGCCGGCTGGCTGTTTTCTTCAAGGCCTGTGCCGGCCAACTTCATCGGCAGCTGTTGTTTTGCTGCGAGGCCTGTGCCGGCCTGGTTCTGTGGGCTGAGTTTGCCTGCAGCGGCCTTCTTCTGCGGGCTGTGTTTGCCTGCCACCTTTGCCATGCCATGCCCACTGCCCACGTACACCAGCCCCGTTCAATTTTGCCCCCCCCCCTGTTCGTTTCCATGTGCGCCAGGATCAGAAAGCAACAGTTTGCAAGCTGCAAGAACTGCCCTGTTGGCAGCTACAACACGGGCCTGCAGTGGCGGCCCGTGCACCGTGTTTGTGTTCATGCATCCATTCGTTGTGCTCATTGCGTGTGCCACTTGAGCTGGCACGGAGACTGCGTTGTGCAGCCCAAGCACCGTTGTGGTTCACTGCGTTCAGTTCAAAAGGAAGGCTTTGGACTGCGTGTGAGCAGCCAGCCACGTTCCCTGTCACCTGCATTGTTTGAGCCAGAGACTGCATGTGGGCAGCCTGGCTCCCTGCTAACTGCTTTTCTTTGCAGAGTTCAATGATCCTGGGCCATGGTTTAGTGTAAAATTTGTAAGTTAAGGTTAAGATGTACTGTACATATGAGTGCGCCCCCGGCATGTCTGTCTTAGCGCCGGCAATTTTATTTAAGTCGTCCGTGTGAGTGAGTTTGTTTAGATAGTTACGCAGCCCTTAGGTTATTTATTTTTGGGGACACGAATACCATGAATGTCGCACTCAGGGATCCGTAGGTAAAATGTACTAGGGGAAAACTACACATGATGGCACACGAAAATTTGACGACTCGGGACGAGTCTGTAAAAAGGGAAGGGGGTAGTGTTGTGGTTACCAGATTCGCAAACCACCATTCAGGTCCCTTAGGTGAGGTATCTCGGTAAGTGCATGTGTAGTTAGGCCCAAACCCGTTGTCTAGTGGGAATACATGTCATTTATACGTGCTGCGACTCTTCAGGATAGCCGTTTTTCTTTTACTATCTTTATTTTGGACCAATCGCCACCATCACAACCACAACATCAACCACCGACCACAACCACCGCTTCACCACAACCGCCACGGCCTTTACCGTCACAACTCGCCACCATCGCATCGCCGCCGTCCCGCGCCACTCATGGGCACCGATGCTGGACTCGTGTAGGGCGCACGTTGAACAGCGTGTACAAAATCACGGATTTTCTGCTTCAAAAACGGATCCAAAACGACACACGCCCACTTTTTGCCGTCCAATCGGTGAGCGAGGGGCGAATTGGCCCCGCCCCCAGGGCGATCGATATATGCAAATTTGTGGATCAAAAAGCCTTCACGCCCACTTTTTGTCGGGCCAATGGGGAGCGAGTTGAAAGGTCAAAGGGAGGGGGTCAAAGGCGAAGTTACGGGGGGATAAAAGGACGGTGTTCGTCAGTAAAAGGCGTAGTAAGAAGTCGGAACGAGGAAGAAAGGAGTAGTAAGAAGTCGGAACGAGGAAGAAGGGGGTCGTAAAAGTCGGAGCGAAAGAGTCAGCAGAACGGAGGCGAAGGAGTCGGAACGAGGCGAAGGAGTCGGAACAGAGAGTCAAGACTTCGCGGGCGGTGGAGCTGCTCGTCGTGTGCGTTGGAGTCGGAACGGAGGGGACGAGCTGTGGAGAGGCGGCGAGTCGGACGAAGGGTGCTCGCGTCGTGCAAGGAGCTGCGCGCCCGAGGGAGGCCGGCAGCGCGACCTCCGGCCGAGGGTGGAGACGCTCGTCGCACATAATAAAGATCCTCTATACCCCGAGCATCAGCAACCCCCCTCCTGTTTCCCCGCGCTGAGATAGTGCGACCAAGGGGGCCCCGTTCCCACCCCTGCCAGGCACTGTCCACGAGGCCCGCGGGTTGCGGGGCCATCGCTCGCTCCGCGTCTCATCACCAGACGGGTAGGCCCGACCAGGTCTCGGCCCCAGGCCTACCTCATTCTTGAGGGTATTTCTTTCCTTGGTTTTGGGTATGTGTTGTCGGCGCCGTCTGTGAAGTAGAATTGTATAAGTGTTGCCGTGTGCTCGGTAGTCGGAATTAGCTCTGCACTGTGTTTTCACTTTTATGTTTGCTTTTTGTGTAAATGGAATTGCGTTTTCTGTTTTGTGTGCATTTGGTGGAATTGTATTTTGTGTGCTTCCCGTGTGCCGCGAATAAATGTGCTTTATTGTTGAACTGTTTCCCGCTTCGCTTCATCTTTTCCCCATTGAATCCCCATCTTGCTTCACGTAAAGGGTTGGTAGTGGGCTGAGTACGCCCGATAATTAATCGAACCGTCGAGGTCGACGATAACACCGCTCGGTTATTCTGATAGTACGGAACGGGTCGCTTAAGTGGCCCGTGTCCGAAGTCGACCTGCGGCGAGGTGCGATCGCCCGGCTCTACCCTCCGCGTGGGTACTTAGGGTAGGTCGAATTTGGCGAGCAACCCTATCCCACGCGGGGGCTGATTGGCTCGATCGCGGTGAGACCGAAAGGTCCACCCGTGACTGGTTCCCGGCGTTAGTCCGAGAGGGTCACGACTGGATTGTCCGTCCGGTGGGCGACGTGCCGCGATTCGAGTTACGTGGCCGTCGCACGCTGGCGGGCGCGAAATCCGCAACACTGGTGTCAGGAGTGGGATACAAATTCATCGCCCTCCTCGCGGCACTGGTATCGGAGAACAGGAAAACGGGCTCTCCTGTCTCCGGCTAAATTTACGGGAATCGGTCCAGGGTGAGAGAAGCGACCCCCGATTCCCCTCCAAATTTCGAGCGAGCTAAATTAACCCTTCACGAGAAGCAAGATGGCGTCTCAAGGCGGCGGGAGCCGGGGGTATTAGAAATGGATGTAGAATGTGTAGGGATCCATGGTCCAGGATGGAATCCCTGAGCAGGAAATGTTGATTGTGCAGGAACACGGACTCGCCCAACTGAACCCAGAGTCGAAATGGGTGCGGCAGCGGCCGCAGTGTATGACACCTCCTCCTCCCTCTCCACCAAAACCCTTCCCCGACCCCTGCCGAAACGGCTCACCCAAGCGCACCCGACATGACCCAGCTATACACCATGCTGGCAAAAATGTATGCGGAAACGACAGCGAAGATGATTGCGAACATGAACAAGCAAATGGACGAAGTAAAAACGAATATGAAAAACGAAATAAAAAGCATGAACGAAAAGATCGATGCGAGTACACAGCAAATGAAGGAAAGAACGAAAAAGCTGCGGGGTGAGACGCAGAACATGGGCCGAAGCCTGCAGGCGGGCATGAAGGCCGTGACCAGGGAGCTGGGAATGGCGACTTCACGTGTGGGAGCAAACGAGCTGGGTGGGGGTGCAACGGCTGACAGGCCCGCGGTGGAGGCGGGTGAAAAAATAATTCGTGGAACGTGTTGGGCGAGGGTCGTGACGATGACCGAAAGGGAAAAATTAAATGGGGAGACCAAAACGTGTGAGACGAGACACGAGGTGACGACAACAGAAATAATAGTTGAGACAAGGGAGGTAAAGGGTGAAGAGTTGGCAGAGACACGGGAGACAGAAAAAATAGAGGGAAGACTACACGATGAAGACGGGGTAAGTGACGCGCACGCACACACGGAGGTAGTGGAGGACAATGGGGTTGAGCTCGCGGAGCGTGTAGGGACCCGGTGCGAGCAGCGGGATGGCCTCCTCCAGGAACGAGGGGAGGGAGTATGCCCCCTTGAGGCGAGTCACGACCAGGTGAGTTCGGTCGTGTTTTGCGAGGTTGAGGGGACGAGTGCTGTGGACGGGTGCACGGAGAGCTTGGGGGGTATAGAGGCCCAGGAGACCCTTGTGGGGACACGAATCCCCAGTGTGGTTGTCCCTGTGTGTGTGGTGCAAGGTGTGAGTGCGTCCCCGTGTGTGGAAGCGACCCCGTGTGTGAGTGGTGTGGTGGCGATGGTGCCAGAGTGCGTGCTTCCCAGCACGCCGGGTGTGGATGGGGCACCGTGTGTGAGTGTCGCCGTGTGTGTGAATGAGGCACCGCGGGTGAGTGCCCCCGCGTGTATGAGTGAGGCACGGTGTGTGGATGAGGCACAGCGGTTGAGTGCCCTCGCGTGCGTGGGTGAGGCACCGCGGGTGAGTGCCCCCGCGCGAGTGAATGGAGCACCACGTGTGAGTAGTATGGTTTGTGTGAGTAGTGAGGCACGCGTGAGTGAACGGCCGTGTGCAAGGTCGCTGTGTGCCAGGGAGACCGTGTGTGTGAGAGAGCGGTATGAGAGGGAGATGTCGGTTGGCATGCGGGAGCACGCAGCCGCGTCTCCCCGTGTGAATGTGATGGAGTGGACTGTGTGCGTCGTAACACGCAGGTGTGCGTGGGTCGAATGGAGACGACGACGGCGACATGAGAAGAGAGAAAGCCGAGTAGCGGCTGTGGTTGTTTCGAGGACCGTGCCGGGTTCACCCAGCAGTGAGCACGCGGTTCGTGCTGTGCAACGCACGAGACCACCACGTGCTCGCTTGCGAGAGTGAAGTCCCGGTCCGGAAACGCCAGCGGTGGATTTGCCGATCCCGCGGACGGACAAAGTTTAGGCAGGACTACGGATTTGGACCGGACGGGTTCCCCACGCGATCGTGTGTGTTAAGCTCCAACGGGCAAAGCACATGTGTTCGCGTGGGGAACCCCTCGAAGCGTGGGGCTTGTGGTTTTTTTTTTGCGCACGGTGACGTCATGGCTGCACGTGTGGTTGGAATCCGGCAGGAGGGGTATCTCTGCTGGATGGTACCGTCCAAGGAGGGACGAGGAACACGTGCAGCTGCATGACGTCACGGGCAGGTGCAAAGTGCGCGAGCTCTGAGTTGCCGCGCAGGTGCTGCGCATGGAAAAAAAAAGCAAAGCCTCACTTTCGGGTGTACAGGATTCCTGGGCAAGGGGTGAAAGACCCCCTTACCTGGGCACAGGATGAAAACTAGTTAGGGGGAAGGGTTAGCTTAGCTAGACCGACTTCATGGGGCAGGGGTAAGTCCTCATGGAGTCCGTGGAATGGATTAGTTAGAGGGATTGCAGCCAGATTTAGGTGGGGAAATAAAATGAATTTTTGAGTTAGGAGACAGAGACAGACTTGTGGATGTGTAGTGGGGACGTAGTTTAGCTACGTAGGTTAAAAGGAACGTGCTACTAGTTTAAGGGACGACGTGGGAGCACGAGTTAGTTAGGGGAGGTAGTTAGAAGGATGGCAGAGTTCAGCGGTGTGTGTGTTGAAGAGTTGGTGAGTTGTGAGGAGAGTACGTGTACATGTTGAGTGAGTGAGGCCAGCGGGTCTGTGTGTGTGGAGTGAATGGGGAATGCATGGTGCGATGAGTGATTGGGGGGAGGAGTGACTCCCGCCCAAGGGACCCCGGGGTCAGTGTAGAGTGAGTTAGCTGGGTTAGTCAAATTGAAAAATGGAGGTCGTTTTGCTGTTGGTGGGAAAGTAGGCTCGAGACCCATTTGGAGGGGTGCAGGAGCCCTGTTGACGGGCTTGGGAGCGTGGCTGCGAAGGTGAGTATCGCTGAGAGGGTACCCCGGGCACCAGGCTAGTCGGCCGCGGTAGGCCATGGGCCCATGGGGGGCCGGGATAGAGTGGGCAGGGTGCGCCTGCTTGGTGCGGGGGCCCGGGCGCGCCATTAGCCGCGTGGGCAGTGCAGTGGGCACGGGTGACCCTCGGAAAGGGGCCCGGGAGGCCGGCCTGCCACGTGTGCGTTTCAGGGGAGGTGCCATAGGGGCACTCCCCGGTGTTAGGGAGCTGGTAGGCTCGGAGGCAGTGTAGTGCCCGGGGTGCCATAGCGGGAGAATCGGCAGAGGGTCGTGCCTGCCAAAGTGAGCCACGTGTCCCAGCCAGGAGACCGTGTGAGGGCACGGAGAGAAGGTGGGGCGAGGCCCGAAATTGTGAGGACACCAACACAGGCGACGGGAATCTGGGTTGTTAGAACCAATAGTTTAAGCGAGAGGCGCTTGTTGAAAGCCCCGGGGTAGTTTAACTGTTAAATGGTTAGGGTAGATTAGGAGATGTACCCCTCCGCACCATCCATCCCCTCGCTGTCGTTGTGGGCCGCTGGACCCACTTGGTGTTAAGATCGCCGAACTCTGGGGAGGCCATTCTGAGGCTTCGGTGGGCCTCGGCACAGGACGCTAGCTCTCCCTTATTCCCCTCCGGGAAGGGAACGTAGGGGTTGGGAGTAGGCTAGGTGACAGAATAGGTTAGCCGAACAAGGACGATAAAGGGGGTTAGGGGACGATTTATAGTGGGTAAGTAAAAATAAAAACAACAAAAAAAATAAGTTGGGGCTAAATTGGGGTTTGACAAATTAAGGGAGTGGGTATGTACAGTGACAGGCAAAGGCGATAGGTGGGAGGGAGACAGGAAGGTAGGTCCGAGCCCGCCTTCCAAGTGGCCAGCACCACCGCACTCCCTCCACCAACCTCCACTGAACGGCAAAAGCTGGCCAGCTTCATCTGCTGGCTGTGTTGCTGCAAGGCCTGTGCCGGCCCACTTCATCTGCCGGCTGGCTGTTTTTCTTCAAGGCCTGTGCCGGCCAACTTCATCGGCAGCTGTTGTTTTGCTGCGAGGCCTGTGCCGGCCTGGTTCTGTGGGCTGAGTTTGCCTGCAGCGGCCTTCTTCTGCGGGCTGTGTTTGCCTGCCACCTTTGCCATGCCATGCCCACTGCCCACGTACACCAGCCCCGTTCAATTTTGCCCCCCCCCCTGTTCGTTTCCATGTGCGCCAGGATCAGAAAGCAACAGTTTGCAAGCTGCAAGAACTGCCCTGTTGGCAGCTACAACACGGGCCTGCAGTGGCGGCCCGTGCACCGTGTTTGTGTTCATGCATCCATTCGTTGTGCTCATTGCGTGTGCCACTTGAGCTGGCACGGAGACTGCGTTGTGCAGCCCAAGCACCGTTGTGGTTCACTGCGTTCAGTTCAAAAGGGAAGGCTTTGGACTGCGTGTGAGCAGCCAGCCACGTTCCCTGTCACCTGCATTGTTTGAGCCAGAGACTGCATGTGGGCAGCCTGGCTCCCTGCTAACTGCTTTTCTTTTGCAGAGTTCAATGATCCTGGGCCATGGTTTAGTGTAAAATTTGTAAGTTAAGGTTAAGATGTACTGTACATATGAGTGCGCCCCCGGCATGTCTGTCTTAGCGCCGGCAATTTTATTTAAGTCGTCCGTGTGAGTGAGTTTGTTTAGATAGTTACGCAGCCCTTAGGTTATTTATTTTGGGGACACGAATACCATGAATGTCGCACTCAGGGATCCGTAGGTAAAATGTACTAGGGGAAAACTACACATGATGGCACACGAAAATTTGACGACTCGGGACGAGTCTGTAAAAAGGGAAGGGGGTAGTGTTGTGGTTACCAGATTCGCAAACCACCATTCAGGTCCCTTAGGTGAGGTATCTCGGTAAGTGCATGTGTAGTTAGGCCCAAACCCGTTGTCTAGTGGGAATACATGTCATTTATACGTGCTGCGACTCTTCAGGATAGCCGTTTTTCTTTTACTATCTTTATTTTGGACCAATCGCCACCATCACAACCACAACATCAACCACCGACCACAACCACCGCTTCACCACAACCGCCACGACCTTTACCGTCACAACTCGCCACCATCGCATCGCCGTCGTCTCGCGC
This sequence comes from Eptatretus burgeri, assembly GCF_056783735.1. Taxonomy (NCBI): domain Eukaryota; kingdom Metazoa; phylum Chordata; class Myxini; order Myxiniformes; family Myxinidae; genus Eptatretus; species Eptatretus burgeri. The sequence continues at coordinate 136,622,440 of NC_140964.1, forward strand.
CACTCATGGGCACCGATGCTGGACTCGTGTAGGGCGCACGTTGAACAGCGTGTACAAAATCACGGATTTTCTGCTTCAAAAACGGATCCAAAACGACACACGCCCACTTTTTGCCGTCCAATCGGTGAGCGAGGGGCGACTTGGCCCGCCCCAGGGCGATCGATATATGCAAATTTGTGGATCAAAAGCCTTCACGCCCACTTTTTGTCGGGCCAATGGGGAGCGAGTTGAAAGGTCAAAGGGAGGGGGTCAAAGGCGAAGTTACGGGGGATAAAAGGACGGTGTTCGTCAGTAAAAGGCGTAGTAAGAAGTCGGAACGAGGAAGAAAGGAGTAGTAAGAAGTCGGAACGAGGAAGAAGGGGGTCGTAAAAGTCGGAGCGAAAGAGTCAGCAGAACGGAGGCGAAGGAGTCGGAACGAGGCGAAGGAGTCGGAACAGAGAGTCAAGACTTCGCGGGCGGTGGAGCTGCTCGTCGTGTGCGTTGGAGTCGGAACGGAGGGGACGAGCTGTGGAGAGGCGGCGAGTCGGACGAAGGGTGCTCGCGTCGTGCAAGGAGCTGCGCGCCCGAGGGAGGCCGGCAGCGCGACCTGGCCGAGGTGGAGACGCTCGTCGCACATAATAAAGATCCTCTATACCCCGAGCATCAGCAACCCCCCTCCTGTTTCCCCCCGCGCTGAGATAGTGCGACCAAGGGGGCCCCGTTCCCCCCCCCCTGCCAGGCACTGTCCACGAGGCCCGCGGGTTGCGGGGCCATCGCCGCTCCGCGTCTCATCACCAGACGGGTAGGCCCGACCAGGTCTCGGCCCCAGGCCTACCTCATTCTTGAGGGTATTTCTTTTCCTTGGTTTTGGGTATGTGTTGTCGGCGCCGTCTGTGAAGTAGAATTGTATAAGTGTTGCCGTGTGCTCGGTAGTCGGAATTAGCTCTGCACTGTGTTTTCACTTTTATGTTTGCTTTTTGTGTAAATGGAATTGTGTTTTCTTTTTTGTGTGCATTTGGTGGAATTGTATTTGTGTGCTTCCCGTGTGCCGCGAATAAATGTGCTTTATTGTTGAACTGTTTCCCGCTTCGCTTCATCTTTTCCCCATTGAATCCCCATCTTGCTTCACGTAAAGGGTTGGTAGTGGGCTGAGTACGCCCGATAATTAATCGAACCGTCGAGGTCGACGATAACACCGCTCGGTTATTCTGATAGTACGGAACGGGTCGCTTAAGTGGCCCGTGTCCGAAGTCGACCTGCGGCGAGGTGCGATCGCCCGGTCTACCCTCCGCGTGGGTACTTAGGTAGGTCGAATTTGGCGAGCAACCCTATCCCACGCGGGGGCTGATTGGCTCGATCGCGGTGAGACCGAAAGGTCCACCCGTGACTGGTTCCCGGCGTTAGTCCGAGAGGGTCACGACTGGATTGTCCGTCCGGTGGGCGACGTGCCGCGATTCGAGTTACGTGGCCGTCGCACGCTGGCGGGCGCGAAATCCGCAACAATATATATATTGTTGCGGGCCGGGGAGTCGGATGAGAAGACCACTAGGTGGGGAAAGCTATGTCGATTCCCACCAGACTCCCCGGAATTGTAGGCCGTCGCACACAGATAATTCCGTGACGTGGCGGGTCGCTTAATCGACCGTGGACGCCAATAACTCAACCGCGTGACCAAGGGTCCTCCTGTCTATGGGTTAATCGGGTTACCATATTAATCACGTGACCGGGTAATTTAATGACCGGGGAACAGGCCCTCGGTACGCCTTGTCCGAACCGGATCACTCTACCAGATTGGATGCAGCCGAGCGACACTGCCAAGGACGTACCGGCTAAAAGGAATGGATCGTTGGGAATAAAGTCCCGGCTAAGCGAGGATTCGGACCATGCTGGATCAATGGAAGAAAAGACAAAAATGAGCAGGGAACATTCCTAATAATAATAATAAGAAGAATAATAATAATAATTTATTTACAAGCAGGCGAGGAAAGATATGTGACACGGTGAGGATTTATTGGGGTGTGTAATGCAGGGATAGAAAGAAGCATGATGCGACAATAAACAAGCAACTTACAAAAGGGGACACAGAGCAGACTTAACATGAAAATAATACCAATAATAACTAGAACTACCACTTTATAACCGGGTACCCAGACGTCCGCCTTTGATACAACGTGAGACTTATATGATAGTCGCAAAGTTTCCCTTCGATAGGATAAGTGGTTGCAGAGAAAACATTCTTTAATAGTTATACAAATACAGCCCTGCTTCGACACAGCATGGGACAGACGAGTTAAGAACCGGAGAGCACAAGGTGTTCAATCTCGTTCTTACGTGTGCAGTTGGCCCTTTTTCCTAGGGACAATGTCGGTATCAATTGAATTGCGATTCCTGTACCCTCAAACGCTTTCAGGTGCAGCCAAATGAACCTTCTGGAAATAAACAACTCGAATGAGAGAAGATCCTCATCCTCTTAATGATGACGTCATAAAAACGAATATGACGTCATTGTGATGTATCAGGTTTGCGATAAATTATCTGTGTGAATGCCCGGCTTGATTCCAGCAAACAAAATTTAAACAGCTTGCCGAGTTTCGGAGATAATCGTATAGGCAATTTCCATTAGCGGCGTCATGTCAACTTTTTTTCTCGGAAGAATTTCCAAAATCGGAGATGGTTACTGCCTGCGGTGGGCTTTCTGCATATACATGGCAAGTTTCACTAAGATCCGATGAAAACTCTGGGTTGTGAAACAAAAAAATGTCAAAAAATAGGAATGACGTCATAAAAATTGATATGACGTCACAGTGATGCATCATATGTGCGGTAATTCATCTCTGCTAATGCCCTGTTCGATTCCCGCAAACAAAATTCAAAACGCTAGCCTAGTTTCGGAGATAATTTTTTAGGCGACTTTCATCAGCAGAGATATTTTGACGTCATAACTTTTTTTCTGGGAGGGATTTTCAAAATCGGAGATAGTTACTGTCTGCGCAGGGTATTTATTTATATATATATATATATATATATATATATATATATATATATATATATATATATATATATATATATATATATATATATATATGTATATGTATATATATATATATATATATATATATATATATATATATATATATATATATATATATATGTATATATATATGCATATATGTATATATATATATATATATATATATATATATATATATATATATATATATATATATATATATATATATATATATATATATATATATATGCCAAGTTTCAGGAAGTTTCGATGAAAACTGTTGGCTGTGAAACAAAAAAGTCCACAAGAAGAACAACAACGTAAGACTTGAGATCCTCCAGAAGGATCTAAAAATGTCAAAAAATAGGAATGACGTCATAAAAATTGATATGACGCCATAGTGATGTATCATATGTGCGGTAATTCATCTCTGCTAATGCCCTGTTCGATTCCCGCAAACAGAATTCAAAAAGCTTGCCTCGTTTCGGAGATAATCTTTTAGGCGATTTCCATTAGCGGAGACATTTTGACGTCATAACTTTTTTTCTTGGAGTAATTTTCAAAATCGGATATGGTTACTGTCTGCGCAGGGTATTTTTACATATATACGCCAAGTTTCAGGAAGTTTCAATGAAAACTGAAGACTGTGAAACAGAAAAGTCCACAAGAACAACAACGTGAGTAAGACTTGAGATCCTCCCAGAGGATCTAAAGAAATCAAAAAGCTCTCAGATTCAAATAATTAAATAATTCCGGCTGCCAAACAATGTGGCCGATCGGGTTGAAATTTTAAACCTATGTTTCACATGTCGGCAAGATTATAATTGTGAAGTTTCACATATATGGACACAGCAGTTCCAGAGTAAATATTACTTAATATTTCCCCTTCAATCCAACATGACTGCCAAACCATGGGGCCGATCGAGTTGAAATTTAAACCATTCATTCCACATGAGTGCTCCATCATTACTGTGAAGATTCCCCTTTATGAACACGCATGAATTTATTCGTCCCAAGGAATCAGCAGTTCCAGAGTAAACATTAATTGATATATTTCCTTCAATCCAATATGGCTGCCAAAGGATGTGTTGTACATTAAAAGGGGGGCGGGAGAACTTTTTGTTTGTCATGGAGAGGCGGTCATACATGTAGAGTTTCGCCTTGATCTGTTCAGCCGTTTCAGAGAAGACATTTAAAGTTATTAATTTTAAATCCAATATGGCTACCATACTATGTGACCTATTACATCATAAACTTAAATTCTCCCTCGAATGGGGTAGTGGATCATGCTTGTGAAGTTTTGTGTTCATCGTACAAGGTGCGTTATTCCATCCAAGATGGAGGCCAAACCATGTGACTTGTGACATCATAATTTTTACCATATATGCAGACGTGGTGGTGTATGATAGTGGCCAAGTTTCACTTCGATAGGTTATGTGGTTCCAGAGAAAACATTATTTAATATTGTTCTTGAATCCAACATGGCTGCCAAACCATGTGACCTATCAATTATTCATGAACAAACTTATATTCACTACCCTTGAGCAATACCATTGTGAAGTTTCCCCTTGATCTGTTGAGCCGTTCTGCAGAAGATGTTTGAAGGTTTTAGGGTTAATTCAATATGGCCGCCAAACCATGTGACCTATGAATTTGAAATTAACAAACTTGTGAAAGGATGTCTTGGGGAAAGTGTGTGTGAAATTTTGCCTCAATCCGTCCAGCCGTTCTGGAGAAGATTTTTAACATTTATTAATTTTCAATCCAAGATGGCTGACGAACCATGTGACCTATGACATCATAAGTTTACATTCTGCCTCTAATCGTGCACTGGAACACGTGTGTGAAGTTTTGTGTGAATCGGATCAGGTTCGTTTTTCTGTCCAAGATGGCTGCCAAACCATGTGACTTGTGACATCATAATTTTTACCATGTATATATGAATACTGAAGAACCAATTTTGTGCTCCTCCTTGCGGTCGCGTCACGTTTTTCTCGGTACTGTGACCTGGACTGAAAGAAACTTCGTACCTGTAAGAGTCCATCGCACATAGTGGCACAAGTCAACCTTCAACTCTGAAGCAGAATAAACACTTTTCCTTGAGACGGGGGCGAGGAGTGAAGAGGCGGGGGCGGGGGATGAAGAGACGGGGGCAGTGAGTGGAGAGGCGGGGGGAAGGTAAGGAAATTTTGGGGCGGGGGTAAGCAAATTGAAAGTGGGAGAAGGGCGGAAATGGGGGGGGGGCGGGGGCTGGGGTGAATTAGGCGGGGTTGAGTGTGAGGGGGTGAACAGGGAGGGGGGCCCAGGGGCAAGTGGGGTGGGGAATCAAGAGACGGGGGCGGGGAGTGAAGAGGCAGGGGCGGGGCCGGGGTAATTAAATTTTTGGGCGGGGAAAGCAAATTGAAGGCGGGGGGTGGGAGCCGGAGGGAATGGGGCAGGGGCGGGGGATGAGGAGGCGGGGCCAAGCACGCCCTGTCCAGTCCATGTCCCTCGAGTGTGGGTGAGCTGGTGAGGGTGGTTGAATGAACGGAATCCATCTGTGACGAGGTTTCGGCTCGTACTGTATAATTATGCAGACATGATGGTGTATGATAGTTGTCAAGTTTCGCTTCGATTGGTTATGTGGTTCCAGAGAAAACATAATTAGGGTACTCAGTCAAATGGACTGGCAGACCTATTGGTTCACGGAAAAAAAATTTCACGAAAAAAATAAGTGACCACTATATTCGTTATTGGTGTGTCTGTCTGTCTATCTGTCTGTCTGTCTGTCTGTCTGTCTGTCCCGAGCATAACTCCATGGGTTTTGATCCGATCCTGATAAAATTTTGGTGGGAGGTTTATATAATGATCTAGTTGTGTCTTCCTGACAATGGGCATGGTGCGGCCATGATGGGCGGAGCCATGCCCAAAAAAACGTGTTTTTAGGGGGTAGTCGATTTCAATTTGCATCTTCTCCGAGGGGGTTTGTCGAATCTGACAGGGGTTTTGGTATTTGGTTAGCCCAATGGCACCTGCATAGCCCCACGGAGCGCGATTTTTCATTTTCGTCCCAAGGTCAAGGTCACAAACTTAGAAAATTGCGAATTTTGACAAAATCATACGACCACCCAAACTTTGAGAGCTGGGATGACAATATTTTTTAAGCATAATCTTGAGGTCATTCCCCACCTGAAGTCTTCAAACCATTTTGCTCTATATCGAACACCTTGCCCATGGCGCCCCCTTCAAGTTTGTTTTTCGCTGATTTCATCAAAGTATGGATAACACTGGTCAACAACAAATTTGTTGTCTGCATTTTTTAAGCTGATTTAGGACGAATCTGATGCGCTGAATCCAAAACTCACATTAGTTTTGTTCAATCAGGTCAAGTTTTTGAGATATGGCCACATGTCGTTTTTTACATTTTTGTTCACATGTACGCATGTGTGGAGCATTTTAGAAGAAGTTGGTGGGGGTAAAATGTCATGTCAAATAATTGTTTTGATTGGAAATAATTATTTTAATGACAAGAAGTATTCAGGTACGATAGTTCTTGGTGATAATGTCGAAAAGGGATCAGTTTGAAGTCATAAAACCTCAAAATCTTCCAAAAATTGGTGAGGCAAAGCATAAAGTTCGTGGATCAAAACTAAAGTTAATGGGGCAGATTTTGTAATAATGTGATACAAAAAAGTTGTATTTCTTGAAATAACGAACTCTGAAGAATGTACAATACCTACATGCGCCAATTTATGACATGCGCTTCTGCTCAAGCTTGGAGTGCCACAGTACGAACCCAAAGATTGGAGACTGTTCATTGACAGCAGCAAGCGATCACTGAAATGTGTTCTGCTACACAACGGCAACCAGTTTGCCTCTGTACCCATCGCTCACTCGACTACACTGAAGGAGAAGTATGAAGCGGTGAAGTACGTGCTGGAGAAAATTGGTTATGATCAGCATAAGTGGTTTATTTGTGTTGACCTGAAGATGGTGAACTTTTTGTTGGGACAACAGTCTGGCTTCACCAAGTACCCATGTTTTCTGTGCATGTGGGATAGTAGGGACCGTGCTCAGCATTACACGAAGAAGGACTGGCCTGTGCGGGAGGAATTGGTGCCATGCAAAGAAAGCAACGTCATCAACGACCCTCTGGTGGACAGAGACAGAATACTCTTCCCACCGCTGCACATCAAGCTCGGCTTAATCAAGCAGTTCACCAAGGCTCTGGACAAAGATGGTGACTGCTTCACTTACTTGTGCCAGGCTTTTCCAGGATTGACCATGGAGAAGTTGAAAGCTGGCATCTTTGATGGTTCTCAGATCCGTCAGCTCATCAGAGATCCAGAGTTCAAAAACTCAATGAACGAAGTGGAACTGGAAGCATGGAAGACATTTGTTTTGGTAGTGAAGAACTTTCTTGGCAACAATAAGGCCAGAAACTATGCAGAACTTGTCAACAACATGCTGACTGCTTTCAGAAACCTGGGCTGCAACATGAGCATCAAGATGCACTACCTATTTTCACATATGAACCGGTTTCCTGAGAACCTGGGTTCAATGAGTGACGAGCAGGGGGAGAGATTCCATCAGGACATGAAGGAGATGGAGACCAGGTATCAGGGTCGCTGGGACGCAGTCATGATGGCTGACTACTGTTGGAATCTGAAGAGAGACCTCCCTGCCGCTGAACATTCCAGGAGTTCGAAGAAACGGAAGTTCAAGCCCTGAAGTTTGAACAGTGGTGACGCAACATGCAATTTACTTGTACTTACCTTTATCAATGCCCACCATTCAGATGACAGTAATCGATGTTTCTATCATGTAATCAATAAATGTTGTTGGCAAAACATTTTTTTTTCTTAAAAACATGTTTAGGATGATATGTGTTGACAAAAATCAGCTGATAATGCCACAAAAATGTAATTGATTTTGTCACAAGATCTGATTTTTTCAAATCAACTTAGCACAAAAACGTGACCTGATGGAGAGAAACGGATGCCATTTCCTGATTCAGCAGTGCCAGAATACCCTAATTCACTTGTAGAAATCTAGACAACATTCAGAAAGTAAAAAATTGTTGACCAGTGTAATCCGAGGAGTGCGAAATGCCATATAGTCTATATGACGTTATATTGCTCCTGGAATGTTCCAGAGGAAGTTTTGCACCAAAGGTCATAATCCTTGACCTTTGACCTTTAAAGTTCACAAAGGTCAAATTGTCAAAGTTGTGGGAATCGAACTGGGTTTTCGACCTTCTTCGACGAACTAACTCCAATAAGCTATAGCACGTATCCTGTTTCCTTATTTCAATGTCCACAACATTGTTTTGTGACCTTTAAAGGTTATGCAAAGGTCAAATTTTGAAAGTTGTTGAAGGAAACCGGGTTTTCGACATTTTGCAGTTAATAACCCGTCACCTGTACCACATCATGTTGATCATTTTTTATAACTTGGTCAAACATTATCACATTGTCTCATCCTTGACTTCTGAAATAATCCACATGGTCAAATACCGCTCGTGAACCATCGTCGTCTTCAGATTTGTTACTGCTATTATTATTATGACGATTGTGTGCCCGTACGTGCGTGGCCGTACAAGCAAAAAAAATAAAAATATATAAATTGGTGACATCAGTTGTGACGTCATAGCACCGTGTCCTGTCATTGGTTTGGAAAATAAATGGCCATAACTTGGGAACCACTTGTCCGATTAATATCAAACCTTGAAAAGGCACAAACTCAGGGCCCCAGCAATATTCCTGGCAAGTTTCAATTAGATCGGACCGGCGGTTGTCGAGAAACAGCGGTCAAAGGCACACACACGCACACACACACACACACACACACACACACACACACACACACACACACACACACACACACACACACACACACACACACACACACACACACACACACACACACACACACACACACACACACACACACACAGCAACACACAGCAACACACAGCAACACACAGCAACACACAGCAACACACAGCATCACACAGCAACACACACACCCTCCACTCTCCTCTCTCTCCAACACACAGACATACATACACACCCTCCCCTCTCCCACACACACACACACACCTTCCCCTCTCCAACAATAAAAATAAAAAGTTGTGATTGGCTTGATTTCCAATCATCAATTTGGCTTCAGACCAGGTCACTCTACCCTGGATATGCTGCTTCTGCTCTCCCATCAATGGATGGAGGTCCTCAATGCCAGACAGGAAATCCGAGCCGTATCCCTGGACATATCACGTGCTTTTGACACAGTCTGGCACCCTGCCCTACTCACCAAACTCTCTTCCCATGGTATTCAAGGCCATCTCCACTCATGGCTCACAGACTTCCTCTCCTGTCGCAGTCAACGTGTGGCCCTAAATGGAGTTCTTTCATCCCCTCTTCCTGTGCAGGCTGGAGTTCCTCAAGGTAGCGTTCTGGGCCCTGTTCGTTTTCTGGTTTTCATCAATGATCTCTCGGACTCTCTGGAAAATCCTCTATTTCGCTTTGCCGACGACTCCACCCTCTGCCGTACCATCTGTCATCCCTCAGACCGGCAAGCAGCAGCTTCTTCGCTCACTGCAGATCTGGATAAAATCACAAACTGGTCCAACACGTGGAACATGTCTTTCAATCCAGACAAATCTCACACTCTCACTATGTCTCTTCGAAAGGACCGTTTACAAACCCCCCCCATCCACTTTCTCAACAATCCTCTGGAAGAAATCTTTTCTTTCAAGCTTCTAGGTCTCACTATCTGCCATGACCTTTCCTGGGAAATTCACATTTCCAACCTCGCCTGAAAAGCCAGTCGCCGACTGGGAATCCTCCGTCGTGCTCAGTCCTTCCTCGGCCCTCTTGAGCTCCTGACCACTTACAAAGCTTTTGTCCGTAGCCTGATGGAGTACTGCTCTCCCCTCTGGGCTGGTGCTCCTGCCTCCCACCTTTCTCGGCTTCACGCTGTCGAAACCAGGGCATTTAAGATCATCGGCATCTCCCGCAATGAAGCTGAGTCTTTGGGCCTCTCACTCAATCACCGCAGGTTGGTCGGTGGTCTTTCTGTCTTCTACCGACTCCTCTCCAGCCTTGCCCCCCCCCTGCTCTCTCTGCGATTTGTCCCCACCACATTTCCACAGGGCGCTCAAGGTCCGCCAACAACCCCTTCTGGTAAAACTACCAAAATCACGAATCACTGCTTATCTTCACTCTTTCATTCCTCTTTTTCCCGCCTTTGGAATAAACTTCCTCACTCTAGTCTTTCCCATTCTTCCCTCCAGGCTTTCACAACAGCTGTTCACCACCACCTCTTATCTTCCCCCATCCAAATCCTCGATCTTTTCTACCCCCGATAATCCACCCAAGCCCACTTCCTTCATTTCACCTGCTTTCCTTCCTGAAAGTCCCTGAAATGTCCATCTTCTCTTCGCCATGTTCCCCGTCCCATCCCCGTCCCTCTCCCTTTCACAGTTCACCTAATGTGTCTGTATCCCACTGTTTTGTCCCTTCCACTCCCGCCCCTCTTGTCTCATGCCTCCTTGCTGTGAGTTGTGTGTTAGCTCTCACACGAGCCTCGACCAAGGTATACAAAAAAAAAAAAATGTCAAAGACACACACACACATACACGCACATATACAGCAACACACACAGCAACACAAACACACACCCTCCCCTCTCCTCTCTCCACACACACACACACACACACACACACACACACACACACACACACACACACACACACACACACACACACCCTCCACTCTCCTCTCTCTCCAACACACAGACACACAAACACACCCTCCCCTCTCCAACACACACACACACACTTCCCCTCTCCAACAATAAAAATAAAAATTTGTGACGTCAGTTGTGATGTCAAAGACACGCACACATACAGCAACACACACACCCTCCCCTCTCTACACACACACACACACACACACACACACACACACACACACACACACACACACACACACACACACACACACACACACACACACACACACACTCCCCCCGTACCTCATCGACCCACGGAGAATGTCGTGTTCCACAGAACCAGAGGAAGAAGAAGAAGAAGAAGAGTACAATCCCTAATTATGACGATCCTCGACGGGGAAAGATACAATTCACCGGATATTGGTAAATGAACACCACGTGACAAACCTTCGATCCGTTGTCTTCACAACTCCACGAATGTTAACGAGCGAATGTCGTCGGAAAAAAGGAAAACAGCAGGAGATCCACAGAACACGCCCAGCGTTGATGAAATCCAACACGAAACCGATCACGTCGGCAGATTCAATTCCATTGTGACGTCACAACGCCGCCGTCACCTCACCGCGTGACGTATTAAGGTAAACCTTTCAACGTACAGAACTCACTTAATAACGGGTTGAACTCCAACAACATAAAATATAACATTTAATAAACACCATTCCCTCTGTCACCCTTCATGTCAACGGTTATAAATTAGTTTGTTACCAGAAGTGCTCTGAACTAATACACCGCCTTAATAACGAACTTACGTGAAGTGTTATGACGTCGTGCGAGAGGATTTATTATGAACGTTGCGTTATCGGTGTGACTAAAACGATATGATCAGGAATCGTAAAGGGAATTCGTTTCGCGCTGTTTGCAGAAATTGTTTCTGAAATGAAACGTTTCTCACCAAGTCGTGAATAATTAATACACCGCTTCAATCCGGGAACTTTACCGTCAGAACAAAGGAATTGCGATGTAACGATGAAAGATTCTGTTAATATTATTGTTATTATTAACGTTACGTTATCGTTATTACGAAAACTATGTTATATCCTGAACAAAAACCGTCACGTTGGTATTTCGGTTAAAGAACCGTTTATTGTGCGCATGCGCAGCCTCGCCGTGACGTCACGTGAGGAAATACAGGGGAAACCCCTCATTTGGACCAAACCAAAAGGGACTTGGCCAAAAGTGGTCCGTTTGAGGGGTGGTCGTGGTCCGTTTGAGGGGTGGTCGTGGTCCGTTTGAGGAGTGGTCGTGGTCCGTTTGAGGAGTGGTCGTGGTCCGTTTGAGGGGTGGTCGTGGTCCGTTTGAGGAGTGGTCGTGGTCCGTTTGAGGGGTGGTCGTGGTCCGTTTGAGGAGTGGTCGTGGTCCGTTTGAGGAGTGGTCGTGGTCCGTTTGAGGGGTGGTCGTGGTCCGTTTGAGGGGTGGTCGTGGTCCGTTTGAGGGGTGGTCGTGGTCCGTTTGAGGGGTGGTCGTGGTCCGTTTGAGGGGTGGTCGTGGTCCGTTTGAGGGGTGGTCGTGGTCCGTTTGAGGGGAGGTGTGGTCCGTTTGAGGGGTGGTCGTGGTCCGTTTGAGGGGAGGTGTGGTCCGTTTGAGGGGTGGTCGTGGTCCGTTTGAGGGGTGGTCGTGGCCCCCTTCGCCGGTTTCACGATTTTGCAGGTCTTCAGGAAAAGAAAGATGCACAACTTCCTTCATACATGTCATTCCTAAATTGAATAACTTAAGTGTTAATAACCATGCTCTGAATTCGCCTTCATTGCATCCATCAAGAAATGTGTTTAATCGCATCTCTGACCGAAAACTTTAAAAAAAAAAAACCCAGTTTGCTATTAATATTCTCTTTCCATCAACCATTCTTTTTTTCCAACTTCAGTGCCAACTCACCCCTCACCCCTCACTCTCACTCTCACTCTCAAAGCAACCATCCCACTCTTCTCCCTCCAAGCCTCCCTCTCATCTCTCTCAAAAATTCCTCCTCACCTTTCTCCCACCTTTCATCCCCCTCACTCATCCTTCTCAAAGTTGCCAACCCCTCTCATCCAAAAGCTGCCTCCCTCCACTGCCCTCTCACCTCCATCTCTTCACTCCACCAACTCAAATCCTCACCTGCCTTCTTCCCCTCTCTTGTCCCCCTCTCCCCCAGCACCACAGAGCCTTTTCTCCTCCCTCATTCGGCCCCGTCCCTCGCTATTCTGCAATCCCCCACACTCTTTCAACAACCCTCCTTACCCCCTCCTCGTCCCTTGTCCTCCCCTCCCCCTCCCCCACCCACCCCCTGCACCCAAAGCCTCCTCCCCTACCTCTTCATTAAAAGTGTGGACCTCAAATATCCGGGGCCTTCGCTCAAACCTTTCAGATCTTTCCATACAGGTTGCCACTGACAAACCAGACATAATCTGCCGAACAGAAACTTTCCTCTCCCAAGACGTGTCTGACTCCCAAGTATCTCTCCCTGGTTACTCCCTCTTACGGTTTGACAGACCTGAGCCTCGTCCTGGTGGAGGTGTTGCTCTCTTCATCAAAGACTCTATTCCTCACTCTCCATGCACTGCTCTCACTCCCCCACACCCCCAGGAATACCTCTGGCTTCAGCTTCCCCTCCACTCCCACCTCATGTTTATATGTGTACTGTACCGTCCACCGAACAGTGATGACTCCATCTACACCTCACTATCCGAAAACATGGACCATCTTCTATCTTCTCATCCCAACCCTGTCTTCCTCATATGTGGCGACTTCAATTGTCATCATGCCAGTTGGCTTGGTGTGGGTACCTCTCTCACCTGTCATGGCACCTCAGCAAAAGCTTTCTGCGACTCATTGGGACTGACTCAATCGGTCAACTTCCCGACCCGGATCTCAACCAATGGTACTCCATCTCTTCTGGATCTGATTTTGACAAATTTCCCTGACAATATCTGCTGCTCTTCCTTCGCTCCAATCGGTTCTTCTGACCACGTCCATGTCAAAGTGGACATCTCTCTGGTTGTTATTAATGAACCACCTCACCGCCGTCGAGTCTGGCATTTCACTCAAGCCGACTGGCAGGGTCTCCGAGCAGCCATCAAACTTACAGACTGGTCTCCTATCACTACTTTCTCAAACATCAACTCATCCTGGGAATTCTTTCAAAGAAACTTGCTCTCCCTCATGCACAGATTTATCCCCTCTCGTCATCAGTTGTTCTTCCCTTCATCCCACCCTTGTTTCACTGAAGCTTGTGGTGAGGCAGTTGTCCTGAAACAACTTGCCTTTGCCTCATGGAAAGCAAACCCAACTGAGGGTAATCTCAGTTCTTTCCATAAAGCTCAGAACAAGTGTGTATCTCCCCTCAGGAGAGCAAGAAAACAACATCTTTCTCATCTCAAGTCTGAACTCTCAAACCTCTCTCCCTCCTCAAAATCCTGGTGGCGTTTAATCAAATCTGTTTCTGGTGTATGTTCCCCCTCCATCCCCTCCCTTAACTCAAATGGCCGCACTGCTGATTCCACACGTGATAAAGCTGAATGTCTAAACTCGGTGTTTGCAGCTAAATCTTGTGTCCTAAACCCATCACTATCTCTACCCACCTTACCCAGTCGCACCCAACTGTCCCTGGACTCTGTGTCCTTTTCTCCTGACAAGGTGGAGAGCTTGCTGTCAAACCTCCAATCAGATTCTGCATCCCGTCCAGACGGCATCAGCCCACGTGTCCTCATAGCCTGCTCTTCTGCTCTTGCTCACCCTCTCACTGTTCTATTCACCCTCTCATTTGCCCAAGGTCATCTGCCATCTGCTTGGAAATCTGCTAACATCACTGCCCTGCATAAAAAGGTGCAAAAACAGATCCCTGTAACTACAGACCAATCAGCCTTCTCCCAATCATCAGCAAGGTTATGGAATCCATCATCGCTTCAGATATGAAATCCTTCCTCTTCTCCAATGGCTTGATTTCCAATCATCAATTTGGTTTCAGACCAGGTCACTCTACCCTGGATATGCTGCTTCTGCTCTCCCATCAATAGATGGAGGTCCTCAATGCCAGAGAGGAAATCCGAGCCGTATCCCTGGACATATCACGTGCTTTTGACACAGTCTGGCACCCTGCCCTACTCACCAAACTCTCTTCCCATGGTATTCAAGGCCATCTCCACTCATGGCTCGCAGACTTCCTCTCCTGTCGCAGTCAACGTGTGGCCCAAAATGGAGTTCATTCATCCCCTCTTCCTGTGCAGGCTGGAGTTCCTCAAGGTAGCGTTCTGGGCCCTGTTCTTTTTCTGGTTTTCATCAATGATCTCTCTGACTCTCTAGGGAATCCTCTATATCTCTTCACTGATGACTCCACCCTCTGCCGTACCATCGGTCATCCCTCAGACCGGCAAGCAGCAGCTTCTTCGCTCACTGCAGATCTGGATAAAATCACAAACTGGTCCAACACGTGGAACATGTCTTTCAATCCAGACAAATCTCACACTCTCACTATGTCTCTTCGAAAGGACCGTTTACAAAACCCCCCCATCCACTTTCTCAACAATCCTCTGGAAGAAGTCTTTTCTTTCAAGCTTCTAGGTCTCACTATCTGCCATGACCTTTCCTGGGAAAGTCACATTTCCAACCTCGCCTCAAAAGCCAGTCGCCGACTGGGAATCCTCCGTCGTGCTCAGTCCTTCCTCGGCCCTCTTGAGCTCCTGACCACTTACAAAGCTTTTGTCCGTAGCCTGATGGAGTACTGCTCTCCCCTCTGGGCTGGTGCTCCTGCCTCCCACCTTTCTCGGCTTCACGCTGTCGAAACCAGGGCATTTAAGATCATCGGCATCTCCCGCAATGAAGCTGAGTCTTTGGGCCTCTCACTCAATCACCGCAGGTTGGTCGGTGGTCTTTCTGTCTTCTACCGACTCCTCTCCAGCCTTCTCTCCCCTGCTCTCTCTTCGATTTGTCCCAACCACATTTCCACAGGGCGCTCAAGGTCCGCCAACAACCCCCTTCTGGTAAAACTACCAAAATCACGAATCACTGCTCATCTTCACTCTTTCATTCCTCTTTTTTCCCGCCTTTGGAATAAACTTCCTCACTCTATTCTTTCCCATTCTTCCCTCCAGGCTTTCAAAACAGCTGTTCACCACCACCTCTTATCTTCCCCCATCCAAATCCTCGATCTTTTCTACCCCCGATAATCCACCCAAGCCCACTTCCTTCAATTCTCCTGCTTTCCTTCCTGAAAGTCCCTGAAATGTCCATCTTCTCTTCGCCATGTTCCCCGTTCCATCCCCATCCCTCTCCCTTACAGTTAGGGTTGTGTCTGTTCCCTAATGTGTCTGTATCCCACTGTTTTGTCCTTTCCACTCCCACCCCCTCTTGTGTCATGCCTCCTTGCTGTGAGTTGTGTGTTAGCTCTCACACGAGCCTCGACAAGGTATGCAAAAAAAAAAATTTCAAAGACACACACACACATACACGCACATATACAGCAACACACACAGCAACACAAACACACACCCTCCCCTCTCCTCTCTCCACACACACACACACACAGACACACACACACACACACACACACACACACACCCACACACACACACCCTCCACTCTCCTCTCTCTCCAACACACAGACACACAAACACACCCTCCCCTCTCCAACACACACACACCCTCCCCTCTCCAACAAAAAAAATAAAAATTTGTGACGTCAGTTGTGATGTCAAAGACACGCACACATACAGCAACACACACACCCTCCCCTCTCTCCACACACACACACACACACACACACACACACACACACACACACACACACACACACACACACACACACACATACACACACACTCCCCCCGTACCTCATCGACCCACGGAGAATGTCGAGTTCCACAGAACCAGAGGAAGAAGAAGAAGAAGAAGAAGAAGAGTACAATCCCTAATTATGACGATCCTCGACGGGGAAAGATACAATTCACCGGATGTTGGTAAATGAACACCACGTGACAAACCTTCGATCCGTTGTCTTCACAACTCCACGAATGTTAACGAGCGAATGTCGTCGGAAAAAAGGAAAACAGCAGGAGATCCACAGAACACGCCCAGCGTTGATGAAATCCAACACGAAACCGATCACGTCGGCAGATTCAATTCCATTGTGACGTCACAACGCCGCCGTCACCTCACCGCGTGACGTATTAAGGTAAACCTTTCAACGTACAGAACTCACTTAATAACGGGTTGAACTTCAACAAAATAAAATATAACATTTAATAAACACCATTCCCTCTGTCACCCTTCATGTCAACGGTTATAAATTAGTTTGTTACCAGAAGTGCTCTGAACTAATACACCGCCTTAATAACGAACTTACGTGAAGTGTTATGACGTCGTGCGAGAGGATTTATTATGAACGTTGCGTAATCGTTGTGACTAAAACGATATGATCAAGATTCGTAAAGGGAATTCGTTTCGCGCTGTTTGCAGAAATTGTTTCTGAAATGAAACGTTTCTCACCAAGTCGTGAATAATTAATACACCGCTTCAATCCGGGAACTTTACCGTCAGAACAAAGGAATTGCGATGTAACTAGAGAACATTGTACTTTACGGTAATTCTACATATCGACGGTCCCCTGTGCCAGTGCGCATGCGCAGCCTGACCCGGAAGCAGGGATGTTGTGGGTGTTTCAACCTGTTCAATACTTGTTTGATTATTGTCGTTCCACGCTAATAAAGTGGTCGAACAAATTGAACTCTGTTCTTATTTAGTAACGATGAAAGATTCTGTTAATATTATTGTTATTATTAACGTTACGTTATCGTTATTACGAAAACTATGTTATATCCTGAACAAAAACCGTCACGTTGGTATTTCGGTTAAAGAACCGTTTATTGTGCGCATGCGCAGCCTCGCCGTGACGTCACGTGAGGAAATACAGGGGAAACCCCCTCATTTGGACCAAACCAAAAGGGACTTGGCCAAAAGTGGTCCGTTTGAGGGGAGGTGTGGTCCGTTTGAGGGGAGGTGTGGTCCGTTTGAGGGGTGGTGTGGTCCGTTTGAGGGGTGGTGTGGTCCGTTTGAGGGGTGGTCGTGGTCCGTTTGAGGGGTGGTCGTGGTCCGTTTGAGGGGTGGTCGTGGTCCGTTTGAGGAGTGGTCGTGGTCCGTTTGAGGGGTGGTCGTGGTCCGTTTGAGGAGTGGTCGTGGTCCGTTTGAGGGGTGGTCGTGGTCCGTTTGAGGAGTGGTCGTGGTCCGTTTGAGGGGTGGTCGTGGTCCGTTTGAGGGGTGGTCGTGGTCCGTTTGAGGGGTGGTCGTGGTCCGTTTGAGGGGTGGTCGTGGTCCGTTTGAGGGGTGGTCGTGGTCCGTTTGAGGGGTGGTCGTGGTCCGTTTGAGGGGTGGTCGTGGTCCGTTTGAGGGGTGGTCGTGGTCCGTTTGAGGGGTGGTCGTGGTCCGTTTGAGGGGAGGTGTGGTCCGTTTGAGGGGTGGTCGTGGTCCGTTTGAGGGGTGGTCGTGGCCCCCTTCGCCGGTTTCACGATTTTGCGGGTATTCAGGAAAAGAAAGATGCACAACTTCCTTCATACATGTCATTCCTAAATTGAATAACTTAAGTGTTAATAACCATGCTCTGAATTCGCCTTCATTGCATCCATCAAGAAATGTGTTTAATCGCATCTCTGACCGAAAACTTTAAAAAAAAAAAACCCAGTTTGCTATTAATATTCTCTTTCCATCAACCATTCTTTTTTTCCAACTTCAGTGCCAACTCACCCCTCACCCCTCACTCTCACTCTCACTCTCAAAGCAACCATCCCACTCTTCTCCCTCCAAGCCTCCCTCTCATCACTCTCAAAAATTCCTCCTCCCCTTTCTCCCACCTTTCATCCTCCTCACTCATCCTTCTCAAAGTTGCCAACCCCTCTCATCCAAAAGCTGCCTCCTTCCATTGCCCTCTCACCTCCATCTCTTCACTCCACCAACTCAAATCCTCACCTGCCTTCTTCCCCCTCTCTTGTCCCCCTCTCCCCCAGCACCACAGAGCCTTTTCTCCTCCTCATTCGGCCCCGTCCCCTCGCTATTCTGCAATCGCCCACACTCTTTCAACAACCCTCCTTGCCCCCTCCTCGTCCCTTGTCCTCCCCTCCCCCTCCCCCACCCACCCCCTGCACCCAAAGCCTCCTCCCCTACCTCTTCATTAAAAGTGTGGACCTCAAATATCCGGGGCCTTCGCTCAAACCTTTCAGATCTCTCCATGCAGGTTGCCACTGACAAACCAGACATAATCTGCCTAACAGAAACTTTCCTCTCCCAAGACGTGTCTGACTCCCAAGTATCTCTCCCCGGTTACTCCCTCTTACGGTTTGACAGACCTGAGCCTCGTCCTGGTGGAGGAGTTGCTCTCTTCATCAAAGACTCTATTCCTCACTCTCCCTGCACTGCTCTCACTCCCCCACACCCCCAGGAATACCTCTGGCTTCAGCTTCCCCTCCACTCCCACCTCATGTTAATATGTGTACTGTACCGTCCACCGAACAGTGATGACTCCATCTACACCTCACTAACCAAAAACATGGACCAACTTCTATCTTCTCATCCCAACCCTGTCTTCCTCATATGTGGCGACTTCAATTGTCATCATGCCAGTTGGCTAGGTGTGGGTACCTCTCTCACCTGCCATGGCACCTCAGCAAAAGCTTTCTGCGACTCATTGGGACTGACTCAATCGGTCAACTTCCCGACCCGGATCTCAACCAATGGTACTCCATCTCTTCTGGATCTGATTTTGACAAATTTCCCTGACAATATCTGCTGCTCTTCCTTCACTCCAATCGGTTCTTCTGACCACGTCCTTATTAAAGTGGACATCTCTCTGGTTGTTATTAATGAACCACCTCACCGCCGTCGAGTCTGGCATTTCACTCAAGCCGACTGGCAGGGTCTCCGAGCAGCCATCAAACTTACAGACTGGTCTCCTATCACTACTTTCTCAAACATCAACTCATCCTGGGAATTCTTTCAAAGAAACTTGCTCTCCCTCATGCACAGATTTATCCCCTCTCGTCATCAGTTGTTCTTCCCTTCATCCCACCCTTGTTTCACTGAAGCTTGTGGTGAGGCAGTTGTCCTGAAACAACTTGCCTTTGCCTCATGGAAAGCAAACCCAACTGAGGGTAATCTCAGTTCTTTCCATAAAGCTCAGAACAAGTGTGTATCTCCCCTCAGGAGAGCAAGAAAACAACATCTTTCTCATCTCAAGTCTGAACTCTCAAACCTCTCTCCCTCCTCAAAATCCTGGTGGCGTTTAATCAAATCTGTTTCTGGTGTATATTCCCCCTCCATCCCCTCCCTTACCTCAAATGGCCGCACTGCTGATTCCACACGTGATAAAGCTGAATGTCTAAACTCGGTGTTTGCAGCTAAATCTTGTGTCCTAAACCCATCACTATCTCTACCCACTTTACCCAGTCGCACCCAACTGTCCCTGGACTCTGTGTCCTTTTCTCCTGACAAGGTGGAGAGCTTGCTGTCAAACCTCCAATCAGATTCTGCATCCCGTCCAGATGGCATCAGCCCACGTGTCCTCATAGCCTGCTCTTCTGCTCTTGCTCACCCTCTCACTGTTCTATTCACCCTCTCATTTGCCCAAGGTCATCTGCCATCTGCTTGGAAATCTGCTAACATCACTGCCCTGCATAAAAAAGGTGCAAAAACAGATCCCTGTAACTACAGACCAATCAGCCTTCTCCCAATCATCAGCAAGGTGATGGAATCCATCATCGCTTCAGACATGAAATCCTTCCTCTTCTCCAATGGCTTGATTTCCAATCATCAATTTGGTTTCAGACCAGGTCACTCTACCCTGGATATGCTGCTTCTGCTCTCCCATCAATAGATGGAGGTCCTCAATGCCAGAGAGGAAATCCGAGCCATATCCCTGAACATATCACGTGCTTTTGACACAGTCTGGCACCCTGCCCTGCTCACCAAACTCTCTTCCCATGGTATCCAAGGACATCTCCACTCATGGCTCGCAGACTTCCTCTCCTGTCGCAGTCAACGTGTGGCCCAAAATGGAGTTCTTTCATCCCCTCTTCCTGTGCAGGCTGGAGTTCCTCAAGGTAGCGTTCTGGGTCCTGTTCTTTTTCTGGTTTTCATCAATGATCTCTCTGACTCTGGAAAATTCTCCATATCTCTTCACTGATGACTCCACCCTCTGCCGTACCATCGGTCATCCCTCAGACCGGCAAGCAGCAGCTTCTTCGCTCACTGCAGATCTGGATAAAATCACACACTGGTCCAACACATGGAACATGTCTTTCAATCCGGACAAATCTCACACTCTCACTGTCTCTTCGAAAGGACCGTTTAGAACCCCCCCATCCACTTTCTCAACAATCCTCTGGAAGAAGTCCTTTCTTTCAAGCTTCTGGGTCTCACCATCTGCCATGACGTTTCCTGGGAAAGCCACATTTCCAACCTCGCCTCCAAAGCCAGTCGCCGACTGGGAATCCTCCGTCGTGCAAAATCCTTCCTCGGCCCTCCTGAGCTCCTGACCCCTTACAAAGCTTTTGTCCGCAGCCTGATGGAGTACTGCTCTCCCCTTTGGGCTGGTGCTCCTGCCTCCCACCTTTCTCGGCTTCACGCTGTGGAAACCAGGGCATTTCGGATCATCGGCATCTCCCGCAATGAGGCTGAGTCTTTGGGCCTCTCACTCAATCACCGCAGGTTGGTCGGTGGTCTTTCTGTCTTCTACCGTCTCCTCTCCACCCTTGCCCCCCCTGCTCTCTCTGCGATTTGTCCCCACCACATTTCCGCAGGGTGCTCAAGGTCCGCCAACAACCCCCTTCTGGTAAAACTACCAAAAATCACGAATCACTGCTCATCTTCACTCTTTCATTCTTCTCTTTTCCCACCTTTGGAATATACTCCCTCACTCTATTCATTCCCATTTTTCCCTCCAGGCTTTCAAAACAGCTGTTCACCACCACCTCTTATCATCCCCCATCCAAATCCTCGATCTTTTCTTCCTCCGGTAATCCACCCAAGCCCACCTCCTTCAAATTCCCTGCTTTCCTTCCTGAAAGTCCCTGTAATGTCCATCTTGTATTCCCCATGTTCCTCGTCCCATCCCTCTCCCTTCCACAGATCTCCTTACGTCTGTTCCC
Source organism: Eptatretus burgeri (assembly GCF_056783735.1). Taxonomy (NCBI): domain Eukaryota; kingdom Metazoa; phylum Chordata; class Myxini; order Myxiniformes; family Myxinidae; genus Eptatretus; species Eptatretus burgeri. The sequence continues at coordinate 136,644,307 of NC_140964.1, forward strand.
CACTCTTTTGTCCTTCCCACTCCCTCCCCTCTTGTCTCATGTTCCCCATGATGTGCGTTGTGTGTTGGCTCTCACACGAGCCTCGACAAGGTATACAAAAAAAAAAAAATTAAAGGTCCCCTGACATGCACAAGTACTTAAATTTCATTTATATTTGTCCTGGAGGAGTTTTTCATCGTGATTTCAGATCTTACAATGTTTTTTCACAATACTCATTTTGTAAAATGTAAAATTAAAAAAAACAAACGTCTTCGGGAATGCTCCTAAAAATTCCACTGAAAGGGGCGTAACCCACATGATGTAAACTCCAGGATGACAAAGGCTGCACGTTAATTACTCGGGTTGGAGGTCTACGTGATTCTATTGGCTTCCTGTGTGTTTCCACATTCGATTGGTCGACTCAATCGCTTCGTTCATTTCTGCTTTAAAAAAACATCGAACATTTGGTTTTGAACAATGGATGGCATGGACTTTCACTTGTCTGGTCGCGACAGTGAGTGTTTGAGAAATGAAGGATTTTGGTCTGAATCAGATGGAGAATTGTCGGATAACATAGTCACGGGAGATGAAGTTCAGGCGGCTAGAAATGAAATACGGCCTTAGCAGTTCGAGCCCGAAGCAGGACAAGCAGAGGAAAACGGCGATGAAATTCCCGGAGTTAATGATGATCGGGAGGACATCGAAGGAAGACTCGGAAATAACAACTGGTTCGACTAAATCCTATTCGTAATTCAACAATGTAAATTCGACTTGCATACTGCTCGATATCAGAAATATTTTAGTGAGGTGCCGTGAAGAGCGCAGCGGACATGTTGCACCGCGGCAAATTAATCACAAACAAGGCCGGCGCATGTCATCGGCCGTATCTCTCCGCGCATAAAACGAAGCAATCTCGCTGTCCGGATACGATGAAAACTTGTGTGCAGAACACACCTTGTGACACAATTGTCTCGAGTCGTCAATAAATCTGACATTCTGTTGCATTTTTATTTATTTTATTCCTACTGTCGTCATGTAGCACCAGAAGAAAACAATGAAGAAAAGAGAATAATAAAATTAAGCTACAGCACGTCAGATTTATCGGCCGAGTCAGACGGACGACGGATTTATCGGACTAGTCTGGACTCTGGAGTTGACAAGTAACTTGTATTAGCATGCACACAATGTATAAGTCAATGCGTAAGAGTCCCGAGGATATGAGGCCGTGTAATGGGACAGATAAATTTCTTTCATCGTTGTGCAAACATTTTTTCCCCTTTTCTTTTATTATAGCATTTTGGCAAAATGTTAATGAATAGCAAGCTAATGGAAGCAGTACCTTCACTTTTGAGTTTAGAATAAATCCATGCATGTCGAGTGCAGCCATACCTGGCTTGCATGGATGTGGAATCGTACCTATCCCAGCAGGCTGGTTTCAACGAACAATTCAATAAGCTGCAAAATGTGGGTGCAGGTTTTTCACATTGTTTGATTTTAAAATTATCTCCTTGCGCCTTGAAATGATGCAATATTAATGGTTAGTATTTTACTTGTATGTCCCTGTAATTTTTTTTTTTCTAATGGAAAGGTTAAACAGTCAAATTTAATATTTTGTGGACATGGTATATAGCCCTTTATTGTGCAGACATGTATTGGATTTGTATATGACTACGACAAGGTAGTTAAGGGATAAATAGTTGCCTCGTGATTGTTGTGCATACACTGCTGAGAAGCAGAATTTCTTGTCTCTGTGTGTGAGTTATGAGGGGTTGGGATGAATAGAGAGATGAATAGAGCCCGTGATCAAAGTCACTGTCTTCGAAGTGGGAGCTGCAAATGACGCTCGTGTCGCTGGGACCTTTCCAATTTCCCCTCGTCAACTTCACTTTAGATGTCCATATTCTCCGACGATTATCATCGTTCGGGAATACATGACGGCTTACACCGTCTTTGCTTGTATTGCTGCATCCTGATACGATACATCTTGCAGGCATTTTCGAAAGTACGGCTAAAACTCTTAAAAACTTTCGCGAAACAATCACTGGAATTAAGACGATCACAGAGATTGCACTAACATATGCAAAATGTATTTGTACGTACTGTATAAGGCGCGCGACATCTCGACTCTCGAGTCAATCCACTCTGTGCGAGTTTCTGTCTGTGACGTCAACGCTGCGATTCGCTGGTGAGCTTTTTTCGGGGTGGGGCAGAGCAAGTTATGAAAAGCACCAGAAATGATCGAAATATTGCTCTAATTATCCCATTTTTGATTAAAAAAAAAAACATGGGTGATTTCTTCACTTGGAAGGTCAAGTTAACATATAAATAACAAGTTTATTTTTCATGTCAGGGGACCTTAAAGTGGAACAACTGTTTGTACAGGATTTCACATCTCACATTTCACGTACTGTACTTTATTCACAGAAACAGCAATTTTGATTATTCACAGAAAGTCTTTCGGATTATTCAGGGAAACAGTAATTTTGATTATTATTGTGCAACGTTGAAAAAAAAAAAAAAAAAAAAAAGAGTCCAGGGTGTGCTTCGTCACGGATGATGTGGCAGATTCAGCGATACCATTCTGTAGTTTTTCAACGGTGTCCAGTAAATGTCCGAGATTCTTGGACAGAAGATACTGCCTCGTTTAATGATTACGTCATAAAACGAACATGACATCATTGTGATGTATCAGGTTTGCGATAAATTATCTTTGCTAATGCCCGGCTTGATTCCCGCAAACAAAATTCAAGCAGCTTGCCTGGTTTCGGAGATAATGGTATCGGCGATTTCCATTAGCAGCGATTTGTCAACTTTTTTTTTCGGAAGAATTTCCAAAATCAGACATGGTTACTTCCTGCGCGTGGGCTTTCTGCATATACATGGCAAGTTTCACTAAGATCCGATGAAAACTCTGGGTTGTGTAACAAAAAATGTCAAAAAATAGGAATGACTTCATAAAAATTGATATGACGTCATAGTGATGCATCATATATGCGGTAATTCATCTCTGCTAATGCCCTGTTCGATTCCCGCAAACAGAATTCAAAAAGCTTGCCAAGTTTCGGAGATAATTTTTGAGGCAATTTCCATTCACGGAGATATTTTGACGTCATAACTTTTTTTCTTGGAGGAATTTTCAAAATCGGAGAGAGTTGCGGTCTGCGCAGGGTATCTTTAAATATATATATATATATATATATATATATATATATATATATATATATATATATATATATATATATATATATATATATATATATATATATATACATACCAAGTTTCAGGAAGTTTCGATGAAAACTGTAGGCTGTGAAACAAAAAAGTCCACAAGAACAACAATGTAAGTAAGACTTGAGATCCTCCCAGAGGATCTAAAAAAATCTGAAAGCTCTCAGATTCAAATAATTAAAACATTCCGGCTGCCAAACAATGTGGCCGATCAGGTTGAAATTTTAAACCTATGTTTCACATGTCGGCAAGATTAAAATTGGGAAGTTTCACAGGAATAAAGTACAGTACAAGATTATAATTGGAAACACAGCGGTTCCAGAGTAAATATTACTTAATATTTCCCCTTCAATCCAACATGACTGCCAAACCATGGGGCCGATCGAGTTGAAATTTAAACCATTCATTCCACGTGAGTGCTCCATCATTACTGTGAAGATTCAACTTTATTAACACGCATGAATTTATTCATCCTAAGGAATCAGCAGTTCCATAGTAAACATTAATTTATATTTTTCCTTCAATCGAATATGGCTGCCAAAGGATGTGTTGTACACAAAAAGGGGGGGGGGAGGAGAATTTTTGTTCGTCATGGAGAGGCGGTCATACCTGGCGAGTTTCGCCTTGATCTGTTCAGCCGTTTCAGAGAAGACTTTTAAAGTTATTAATTTTAAATCCAATATGGCTTCCATACTATGTGACCTATTACATCATAAACTTCCATTCTCCCTCGAATGGGGTAGTGGATCATGCTTGTTAAGTTTTGTGTTCATCGGACAAGGTGCCTTATTCCATCCAAGATGGAGGCCAAACCATGTGACTTGTGACATCATAATTTTAACCATATATGCAGACGTGGTGGTGTATGCTCGTGGCCAACTTTCACTTCGATTGGTTATGTGGTTCCGGAGAAAACATAATTAGGGTACTCAGTCAAATGGACTGGCAGACCTATTGATTCACAGAAAAAAAATTTCACGAAAAAAATAAGTGACCACTATATTCGTTATTGGTGTGTCTGTCTGTCTATCTGTCTGTCTGTCCCGAGCATAGCTCCGTGGGTTTTGATCCGATCCTGATAAAATTTTGGTGGGAGGTTTATATAATGATCCTGTTGTGTCTTCCTGACAATGGGCATGGTGCGCCCATTATGGGCGGAGCCACTCCCAAAAGACGTGTTTTTAGGGGATAGCCGATTTCAATTTGCATCTTCTCTGAGGGGGTTTGTCGAATCTGATAGGGGTTTTGGTATTTGGTTAGCCCAATGGCACCTGCATAGCCCCACGGAGCACGATTTTTCATTTTCGTCCCAAGGTCAAGGTCACAAACTTAGAAAATTTCGAATTTTGACAAAATCATACGACCACCCAAACTTTGAGAGCTGGGATGACAATATTTTTTAAGCATAATCTTGAGGTCATTCCCCACCTGAAGTCTTCAAACCATTTTGCTCTATATCGAACACCTTGCCCGTGGCGCCCCCTTCAAATTTGTTTTTACGCTGATTTCATCAAAGTATGGATAATCGGAGGAGTGCGAAATGGCATTTAGCCGAAATGACGTTATATTGTTCCTGGAATGTTCCAGAGGAAGTTTTGCACCAAAGGTCATAATCCTTGACCTTTGACCTTTAAAGTTCACAAAGGTCAAATTTTCAAAGTTGTGGGAATCGAACCGGGTTTTCGACCTTCTTTGACGAACTAACTCCAATAAGCTATAGCACGTATCCTGTTTCCTGATTTGAATGTCCACAACATTGTTTTGTGACCTTTAAAGGTTATGCAAAGGTCAAATTTTGAAAGTTGTTGAACGAAACCGGGTTTTCGACATTTTGCAGCTCATAACCTGTCACTCGTACCACATCATGTTGATCATTTTTATAACTTGGTCAAACATTATCACATTGTCTCATCCTTGACTTCTGAAACAATCAACATCGTCAAATACCGCTCGTGAACCATTGTCGTCTTCAGACTTGTTACTGCTATTATTATTATTATTATTATTATTATGACAAGTGTGTGCCCCTATGTGCGTGGCCGCACAAGAAAAAAAAAATTTTTAAATAAAAATTTGTGACGTCAGTTGTGACGTCATAGCACCGTGTCCTGTCATTGGTTTGGTAAATAAATGGCCATAACTTGGGAATCACTTGTCCGATTAATATCAAACCTTGAAAAGGCACATCCTCGGGTACTCAGCAAATATACCTGGCAAGTTTAAATTAGATCGGACCAGTGGTTGGCGAGAAACAACGGTCACACACACACACACACACACACACACACACACACACACACACACACACACACACACACACACACACACACACACACACACACACACACACACACACACACACCCTCCCTCTCCAACAAAAATTAAAATTTGTGACGTCAGTTGTGATGTCATAGACACACATACACAGAAACACACACACACACACATACACATCCAGACACACACACACACACACACACACACACACCCTCCCCTCTCCAACAAAAAAATTAAAATTTGTGACGTCAGTTGTGACGTCATAGACACACATACACAGAAACACACACACACACACACATACACACACACACACACACACACATACACACACTCCCCCCCCCCGTACCTCATCGACCCACGGAGAATGTCGAGTTCCACAGAACCAGAGGAAGAAGAAGAAGAAGAAGAAGAAGAAGAAGAAGAAGAGTACAATCCCTAATTATGACGATCCTCGACGGGGAAAGATACAATTCACCGGATGTTGGTAAATGAACACCACGTGACAAACCTTCGATCCGTTGTCTTCACAACTCCACGAATGTTAACGAGCGAATGTCGTCGGAAAAAAGGAAAACAGCAGGAGATCCACAGAACACGCCCAGCGTTGATGAAATCCAACACGAAACCGATCACGTCGGCAGATTCAATTCCATTGTGACGTCACAACGCCGCCGTCACCTCACCGCGTGACGTATTAAGGTAAACCTTTCAACGTACAGAACTCACTTAATAACGGGTTGAACTTCAACAAAATAAAATATAACATTTAATAAACACCATTCCCTCTGTCACCCTTCATGTCAACGGTTATAAATTAGTTTGTTACCAGAAGTGCTCTGAACTAATACACCGCCTTAATAACGAACTTACGTGAAGTGTTATGACGTCGTGCGAGAGGATTTATTATGAACGTTGCGTTATCGGTGTGACTAAAACGATATGATCAAGAATCGTAAAGGGAATTCGTTTCGCGCTGTTTGCAGAAATTGTTTCTGAAATGAAACAACGTTTCTCACCGAGTCGTGAATAATTAATACACCGCTTCAATCCGGGAACTTTACCGTCAGAACAAAGGAATTGCGATGTAACGATGAAAGATACTGTTAATATTGTTATTATTAACGTTACGTTATCGTTATTACGAAAAGGATGTTACATCCTGAACAAAAACCCTCACGTTGGTATTTCGGTTAAAGAACCGTTTATTGTGCGCATGCGCAGCCTCGCCGTGACGTCACGTGAGGAAATACAGGGGAAACCCCTCATTTGGACCAAACCAAAAGGGACTTGGCCAAAAGTGGTCCGTTTGAGGGGTGGTCGTGGTCCGTTTGAGGGGTGGTCGTGGTCCGTTTGAGGGGTGGTCGTGGTCCGTTTGAGGGGTGGTCGTGGTCCGTTTGAGGGGTGGTCGTGGTCCGTTTGAGGGGTGGTCGTGGTCCGTTTGAGGGGTGGTGTGGTCCGTTTGAGGGGTGGTCGTGGTCCGTTTGAGGGGTGGTGTGGTCCGTTTGAGGGGAGGTGTGGTCCGTTTGAGGGGAGGTGTGGTCCGTTTGAGGGGTGGTCGTGGTCCGTTTGAGAGGTGGTCGTGGTCCGTTTGAGAGGTGGTCGTGGTCCGTTTGAGGGGAGGTGTGGTCCGTTTGAGGGGTGGTCGTGGTCCGTTTGAGGGGTGGTCGTGGTCCGTTTGAGGGGTGGTCGTGGTCCGTTTGAGAGGTGGTCGTGGTCCGTTTGAGGGGAGGTGTGGTCCGTTTGAGGGGTGGTCGTGGTCCCCTTAGCCGGTTTCACCATTTTGTAGGTCTTCAGGTAAAGAAAGATGTGCAAATTCCTTAATACATTTTATTCCTAAATTGAATAACTTCATTGTTAATATGCATCCTTAATTGCATCCATCCAGAATTGTGTTTAATCGCATCTCTGACCTAAAACTCAAAAAAAACCCAGTTTGCTCTGAATATTTTCTTTCCATTAACCATTTTTTTTTTCCAACTTCATTGCCAACTCACCCCCTCACCCCTCTCACACTCAAAGCAACCATCCCACTCTTCTCCCTCCAAGCCCACCTCTCACCTCTCAAAAATTCCCCCCTCACCTTTCTCCAACCTTTCATCCCCCTCACAGTTGCCCCTCTCTCATCCACAAAGCTGCCTCCTTTCACTACCCTCTCACCTCCATCTCTTCACTCCACCAACTCAAATCCTCAACTGCCTTCTTCCACCTCTCTTGTCCCCTCTCCCCCAGAACCACAGATCCTCCTCTCTTGTCCCCCTCTCCACAAGCACCACAGAGCCTTTTCTCCTCCTCATTCGGCCCCCTCCCTTAGCTATTCAGCAATCCCCCACACTCTTTCAACAACCCTCCTTCCCTCCCCCCCCTCATCCCTTTTCCTCCCCTCCCCCCGCACCCCACCCCCTGCACCCAAAGCCTCCTCCCCTACCTCTTCATGAAAAGTATGGACCTCAAATATCCGGGGCCTTCGCTCAAACCTTTCAGATCTTTCCATACAGGTTGCCACTGACAAACCAGACATTATCTGGCTAACAGAAACTTTCCTCTCCCAAGACGTGTCCGACTCCCAAGTATCTCTCCTTGGTTACTCCCTCCTCCGGTTTGACAGACCTGAGTCTCATCCTGGTGGAGGTGTTGCTCTCTTCATCAAAGACTCTATTCCTCACTCTCCATGCACTGCTCTCACTCCCCCACACCCCCAGGAATACCTCTGGCTTCGGCTTCCCCTCCACTCCCACCTCATGTTTATATGTGTACTGTACCGTCCACCGAACAATGATGACTCCATCTGCACCTCACTATCCGAAAACATGGACCATCTTCTATCTTCTCATCCAAACTCTCTCTTCCTCTTATGTGGCGACTTCAATTGTCATCACGCCAGTTGGCTAGGTGTGGGTACCTCTCTCACCTGCCATGGCACCTCAGCAAAAGCTTTCTGTGACTCATTGGGACTGACTCAATCGGTCAACTTCCCGACCCGGATCTCAACCAATGGTACTCCATCTCTTCTGGATCTGATTTTGACAAATTTCCCTGACAATATCTGCTGCTCTTCCTTCACTCCAATTGGTTCTTCTGACCACATCCTTGTCAAAGTGGACATCTCTCTGGCTGTTATCAGAGAACCACCTCACCGCCGTCGAGTCTGGCATTTCACTCAAGCCGACTGGCAGGGTCTCCGAGCAGCCATCAAACTTACAGACTGGTCTCCTATCACAACTTTCTCAAACATCAACTCATCCTGGGAATTCTTTCAAAGAAACTTGCTCTCCCTCATGAACAGATTTAACCCCTCTCGTCTTCAGTTGTCCGACCCTTCCTCCCACCCTTGGTTTACTGAAGCTTGTGTGAGGCAGTTTTCCTGAAACAACTTGCCTTTGCCTCATGGAAAGCAAACCCAACTGAGGGCAATCTCAGTTCTTTCCACAAAGCTCGGAACAAGTGTGTATCTACCCTCAGGAGAGCCAGAAAACAACATCTTTCTCATCTCAAGTCTGAACTCTCAAACCTCTCTCCCTCCTCAAAATCCTGGTGGCGTTTAATCAAATCTGTTTCTGGTGTATGTTCCCCCTCCATCCCCTCCCTTACCTGAAATGGCCGCACTGCTGATTCCACACGTGATAAAGCTGAATGTCTAAACTCGGTGTTTCTAGCTAAATCTTGTGTCCTAAACTCATCACTTTCTCTACCCACTCTACCCAGTCGCACCCAACTGTCCCTGGACTCTGTATCCTTTTCTCCTGACAAGGTGGAGAGCTTGCTTTCAAACCTCGAGTCAGATTCTGCAACCGGTCCAGACGGCATCAGCCCACGTGTCCTCATAGCCTGCTCTTCTGCTCTTGCTCACCCTCTCTCTGTTCTATTCACCCTCTCATTTGCTCAAGGTCATCTGCCATCTGCTTGGAAATCTGCTAACATCACTGCCCTGCATAAAAAAGGTGCAAAAACAGATCCCTGTAACTACAGACCAATCAGCCTTCTCCCAATCATCAGCAAGGTTATGGAATCCATCATCGCTTCAGACATGAAATCCTTCCTCTTCTCCAATGGCTTGATTTCTGATCATCAATTTGGTTTCAGACCAGGTCACTCTACCCTGGCTTTGCTGCTTCTGCTCTCCCAACAATGGATGGAGGTCCTCAATGCCAGACAGGAAATCCGAGCTATATCCCTGAACATATCACGTGCTTTTGACACAGTCTGGCACCCTGCCCTACTCACCAAACTCTCTTCCCATGGTATCCAAGGACATCTCCACTCATGGCTCGCAGACTTCCTCTCCTGTCGCAGTCAATGTGTGGCCCAAAATGGAGTTCTTTCATCCCCTCTTCCTGTGCAGGCTGGAGTTCCCCAAGGTAGCGTTCTGGGCCCTGTTCTTTTCCTGGTTTTCATCAATGATCTCTCCGACTCTCTGGAAAATCCTCTATTTCTCTTTGCCGACGACTCCACCCTCTGCCGTACCATCTGTCATCCCTCAGACCGGCAAGCAGCAGCTTCTTCACTCACTGCAGATCTGGATAAAATCACAAACTGGTCCAACACGTGGAACATGTCTTTCAATCCACACAAATCTCACACTCTCACTATGTCTCTTCGAAAGGACCGTTTATGCAATGACATTCAATTTAGTGGCACAGATTCCCCTCGTTTCCTTTCAAAATAAAATTATGAACGCATTTTAGGTTTTCACCGAGACTGCAAATTATACCGGCATACTTTCCTATGACCATCTCCACCACTGGCGAGTTAAACTTTTGGCTACCCAAGGAACATTCAAATGGGGAAAAAAATGAAACAGAGCAAAGCATGTTAATCAAGGGCAATGCTCACAAGAGCCCACATTAAGAATTTACAGCGCTTTATTTTATTTCTGTAATCTGCTTACATACATACAGCCATCTATACTTACAGCAGCGCAAGTTAAAACATATTCACATAAGTACAGCAGGCCAGGTGAGGAGATGAAGTCAACTGTGACCAGCAACATGTGGTGGGCGAATGTCACACTTGCCACTAAGTGAATGGGCGGCGTGCGTCTCTTTTACGGTGCATGTACAGGCAAGCAGGTTATGCCACACAAGAGGCACCACCGGGTGCGGTGTAAATAACGTTTGGAAAGAGCATATTGGAGCAGGAGCAGGCGAACAATCGAGGCATGCTTACACCGTTGGCCCTCGAGTAAAGCAGATCCATGGCAAGTTATGCACTTAGCCCGGTGGTTTGTGCAAGGCCTGCTCTCAGCCGGTAGCCGTTCCGGTACGGTACGGTGTAACGCTTCACCTCCACCTTGAGCACCGACACCCATGTGCAAAAGCCACTTGAATATGCACACAAAGCCGTATGCACAGATGCAGACACGTATAAATGAAAGTAAAGGAATGTGAAAGTCAAGACAGTACACAATGGCCTCACAAAGGCCATCGCAGCAAATAGATATTGTGTAAATGCCGAATGGCACACATCTGTGGCAACAGAAGCACCCGCAACATGCACAGCTTTAAATCGATGAGGTGCCGTGTCGTGAGGCTCGTCCTGTTTTCTCGATCCCGATTCCAATATCGAGAAGGGATCTGGGAAAAATATCAACTTTTACAAAACAATGTGGGTTGAGGAACGGAGAAAACAAACTGCAATGTTGCATTTCCACTTGCAAGTAATGCTCGGACTTCCAAGAGAGCCCATCCACCGGTTTGTTCAGGACGTGCATTTACCCAGCATGTCCTGAGCAGTTCCAGGGAAACGGTGCAGGTCATTTTCTCTGTCACCTCTTCTTTTCTGAGGATGGAGAATGTTCCATGGTGACTCGAAAAAGGATATATATATATAGATATATATATCAGGCTGGTGTCTCCGCATGGGATCGTAAAACGGTAGCGCCACAAGCCAACATCCCGAGACACGACAGTCCTTCTTTAACATTTACCTGCCACAAAGAAGCACAGCCCCACTAAAAATCAGGACGGTATTAGGATACTCAAGTAATCGTGAAAAAAAAACACAGCTCGGGTTACGTTTTAAATGCGTCATCCACTTTTAGATGTCATTTTAACGATGAAGGACGTCCTCGAGGCCAACGTAGATGAGCATGCTTTAGATTGGAGCAATCTCCACATCATGTCACGACTTGCAAGTGAAAATGCAGCGGAACAAAGGCATCAAAGCAGGGTACAGAAGAGTCATGTCACAAACAAGTGCAACACTCAAACCTAATTTTCACAGCAGCAACAGTGTCCCCCACCCACTCTCCCAAATAAAATCGAAGTGACAATGACTGAGAAGACAAGTTGTCCAAAGTGTGGCATACTTTGTAAATCCAAAAACATTACACAAACCAAATGTTGTACCATTGTTCTGAAGATCAACAGTTCCACTGTAACACTTACGCCGCAGAGTCACGACGTCCAATTGTGTGCCCGTGATGTTCTCACCATCGACATCATGGTAATATTGAATAATAACCAGAGCAATTTGATAAATGAGGAAAAGGGCCTATAGTGCAAAAAGTTTCAATGGAACAAACCTTCACCAACAATAGATAACCAGTACAGTAAAATAACAATCATATTATTCACGAAACAACAGAATACTAACTTGGGTCATCTCCCCCCCCCCAAAAAAACCTTTAAATCTACTGTGTACAAGGTACTTATTTTTCAACACTGCAAACTGAACAGAAGACATCTAGATCTGTAGAACATTTCACTCTCAAGAAAAAGATACACAGCATGGCCAAAGGTTTACAACCCATCCCCAAAACCCCTTCCCTTGAATAGTCCATCGGGACTCGAAAAGCCTCCAAGATAAGGTAAATGTGCTCGTGGCGTCTTTCCTTCACCTGCCTTAACTTCCTCCATGCCATCTGTTTTTGACTGTAAATAAACCATGTCATCTCCCGTTTCTCGAGCATTATCACGGTGAGCCAGACAGATGCACAGAGACGTGCACAAAGAAAAAAAAAAACACAAGGCACGGGGATAAAGAGGGGAAAAGAGGAAACGATCAAACGAAGGGCCAAGCCGACTTTCCTTTTAACCTCCAGCACATCAATAAAAGTCCTCGCGAGAAATTTCCAGTGCCAAATGTATTCCCAATCCGAGTAATTCTGGATGCCTTGTAGTCCTCTGTGCCGTTGGCAAGCCGACACCCACACTCGTGTTCGCATTAGAACCGACGAGGCCCTAAACAAGCAAAACAAACGGCAAACGTCATGGCTTGTGAACTGCAATCAAGATGATGCATGGGGACCGGAGGATGCAATAAGTTTCACAATAAAGTCCAAGCTTCATACTCTGAGAAGAAAGGGCATCGAAATAAGCGTCGTGATCCACTGTCAACCAAATCCCAAAACACTGCCTCTGCCGACAATATCCAACGCGTACGACCGCCCGGTCACGTGACGGTTTGGTTGCTCGCAGCATCGCGATGGCAGTCAGTACCAGGAGCACGTGGCCTTCCCTTCGACTTCCTTGCAATCCTTTCGATTATGGTTAGAGGATGAGGCAGCAGCGGCAGATGCGTGGACGGGGTTGAGGGTTGGCTTGCGGAGGGGTGTTGGGAGCAAAGTATGCGTGAATCTTTATATCTGGCAGGTGGGCCTAGAAATGAAGTAGTAAATAAATAAAGAAAAAAGAAAGATGAGGGGGGGGGGGTGAAGAGTAAGGAAGATTAGTAGAAATTAGAATGAGAAAGTTTTGTGTACAAGTACAAATTGACCGATGCACATATGATTAGTCATGTTCCATCAAAATTACTAAAAACAGTATTTGGCAAAATAATAACAAAAATATTACCGAACAGACAAAACAAACGTTAAACTGCATAAACCGTGCATATCATAACATCCGTTTCCTGTTACAAACATCACGAGTTCATTACAATTCCCCAAATCGAGTTCCGTTTCTTGTTTCAAACGAGTGTAAGGGGCACGTCCTTCCGCTCGTCCAGAAGCCAGAGCTGCCAATCGGATAAATTGTGCTAACCTGTTGTTTCTGATTGCTGCATCATCGGGAAATGTCCGTGTGTCCATGAGTGCACAGACATGTCCCACGTGCCTTTGTACGCTTGGACACGCTGCCTGCCGAAAACACCGCTTTGTTCGACGTGATCTGATCGCTTTTCATCCTCATCTTCACTCTCTGCTCCGTCCCTTAAATCCAGCTCAGGCTTGGAGATAAATAAATAATCCATTTCAATCCATGCACAATACAGTACCCATCATTGCTGTCCACACCAAAGTTATCTTTCTCTTTCTCATGTTTTTTCTTTCTTTCTTCCTCTCTATAACCCTCTCATATATGTGATTGTGGCCATGCTGTCTCCTCACAAACGTTATGGTGAAACATTTGCTGTTTTACAATACTTTTCACTCCAGCCATGACGATCAAGGCCACATTGCCAATTTCACTACCCGGAAACAGAAACTTCCTTGCCACAAATGTACAGGGACGACCCCTCCACCCTCCCCCCCCTTTTTTTCCGCTCCGTACCTCACACATTTTGGTCGACAGCTAGTGGGTCGACAACCACCCCTCCCCCACTCCATAACCAGGGTTACAATGAACACTGTTCATGCTAACACTGAATGCTTTAACTCGGTCTTGGCACTTGAGGTCCCAAATCCCTCTTTTATTGCACGCAACCAATGGTCCCACTCCCTAAAACCATCCTACAGGATGTGAACGTCCCTCGTCTGCCAAGGTGGAGGAATTCCAAGCTCCTCTCCACCGTTACTGGTCCTGATGGCGGACAATTGACATACGAGTAACACACACACACACACACACACACACACACACACACACACACACACACACACACACACACACACACACACACACACACACACACACACACAAGCATTTAAAGGCCATTTTCCCCTCTAAAGCGGGGGTTAGCCTTGCGGGCCCCATGACAATCTTCTCCACTTTACCCTGTTTTGTGCATCTCCCCTTCTTAATCCCCTTGCCCACATTTCCTCTTCCACCACATTTAGCCAAGTTTTTCTCGGTCTTCCCCGTCCTCTACTTCCGACCACACTCATTTCCAACACTCCTCTCACCCAGTCACTTTCATCCTTCCTCAACACATGACCCAACCATCTCAACCTGTTTCTCTTCACAACCTCCATCACAGGCTCTATTCCCATCATCTTCCGCAAGTCATCATTTGTCTTCCTCTCTCTCAACGATACTCCACACATCCACCGAACCATTCGCATTTCCACCCTTTCCAGCCTTTGTTGCTGCTCCATGTTCAGTACCCATGTCTCACTCCCATAAATCATCGTACTCCTCACACATGAAGCATACACCTTTCCCTTCAGCTTCAACGACACTCCCCTCTTTGTCAGCACGCCACTCAGTTCCCGAAACTTCTTCCATGCACATCTCACTCTAGCAACCGTCGAAGAGTCTGATCCACCTTCTCCATTCAGCATGTCTCCAAGATAGCAAAATGTTTTCACCCCTTCCAGCTTCACACCATCTCCAAGATCCAACTCAACAATTCCTTCATCTGCTGCTCCCTCGATGCACACCTTACACTTGAATGTAGCTGCCACACTGGTTAATGACCCTCTCACCCCACTACATTTTCGATGAACCCATTCAGCACACATTGTACACTGAATGGAGTTCACTCCGACACCCTTCCTGCACACAGCACACGGCCACTTCCCAGTCCTTTCCACCTCACCACATGCTTTACCACTTGCCATCACCTTCGTCTTTCCGATATTCACCTTCAAACCTTTTGCCTCCATACATTCCTTCCACTTGTTCATCTTCTCCTTCAGTCCATCCATCCTCTCTGCAATCAACACCAGATCATCTGCATACAGCAGCTCCCACGGTAAACCCTCCTTTCCCCTCCGAGCCAGCACCTCCATCACAACTACAAATAGAAGTGGACTTAGTACCGACCCCTGGTGCACTCCTACCCTCACCTCAAACTCACTACTGTTCCCATCCTTCGTCCATACAGCTGTGCGTGCTCTCTCGTACATGGCCATCACTACTCTGATCAACCATTCCTCCACTCCTAACTTCCTCAATGCCCATGCCATTACTTCGCGTGGGACCCTATCAAATGCTTTCTCCAGATCAACAAACCCAAAAAACAACTTCTTCCTCTTCTCCATGAACTTCTCCTGCAACTGCCTTACAATAAAAATTGCATCTGTCGTTCCTCTTCCTGGCATAAATCCAAACTGCATTTCGTCAATCTTTACCTTCTTCCTTATCCTCTTCTCCAACACCCTTTCCAATACCTTCATTCCATGCTCCAATAACTTTATTGCTCTATAGGAGCCACAGTCCAGAGGGTCACCTTTCCCCTTGTACAGAGGGACGAGGGTACTCAGTTCCCAATCCACTGGAATGCGGCCTTCTTTCACCATCAGATTACAGATCTCTGTCATTCTCTTCACACCCCAACTTCCCGCTGCCTTCAACATATCTCCCACAACTCCCGTCGGCCCTCCTGCTTTTCTACTCTTCATTGCTCTTATAGCTTCCTCAACTTCCTTCTCAGTTATCTTCTCTGCTGGTCCTAAAACTGGGTTACTCTCGATGTTTCTATCCCATTCATTTTCTACATTCAACAGCCTTTCCATACATCTCTTCCATCTTCCTTTAATTCCATCTGAATCCACAACAATTTGTCCCACTTCATCCTTCAAGCAACTCACCCCCGTCACATCAAATCTCTCTCTCGCTATCTGCTCTGCAATCCTGAATACCGCTCCCTTACCCTCCTCCGAATCCAAGCGTTCTCCAAACATTTTCCTATGGGCCTCCTGCGCCTTTGCAACCTCTTTCTTTGCAGCCTTCTTGGCTTCCTTATAACTTTCATGTGCAGCCTCTTCTTCCACCGTATCCTTTGCCTTTTGCCATTCCTTGAACTTCTTCCTCTTCTCTTCAATCGGCTTTCCAACTTCATCATCCCACCACCATGTTTCCGAGTTCCTCGGTGGTCCTTTTGTCCATCCACATACCTCACCAACGGCTCCCAATAGACTAGCTTTCATTGACATCCAACCACTTTCAAGCTCAACCACATCATCTTCAACCATACTCAGCCTCTCTCTTAATGCTTCCTTCACTGTCGCCTCTTTCAACCTCCACACCTTCATCCTCGGTTGGTACTTCACCCGCCGAATTCTCCGCGCACCTTTCACCCTTATATCGCAGACAACCAGGTGGTGCTGCGAAACAGTCTCCTCCCCTGGGATCACCTTTGTGTCCCGGAGGTTTCCCCTATCTCGCTGACGCACCATCAGGTAGTCAATGGTTGTCGTCGACCTACCTGACGTGTATGTAATAAGCTTATTATCCACTTTCTGGAATTGAGTATTACAGATCAACAAATCAGCTCCATCAGCAAACTCCAAGATCCTTTCACCTTCTCCATTTCTCACACCATATCCATAACCCCCATGGACTCCCTCAAAACCGTCTGGACTCCTTCCCACATGTCCATTCAAGTCTCCTCCAACCACAACAACTTCCTCATCTTTCACATTTTCCATCAACTTCTGCATCGCACACCAGAACATGTTCTTCTCTTCATCGCTTCGACCGACCTGCGGGGCATATCCCGAGATGACGTTCACCAAGAGCTTTCCGATCACGATTCTCACCATCATCAACCTTTCACTCACTCTCGTCACACTCACTACACTGTCTACAAACTCCTCAGAAAACATTACACCAACACCATGCACGCCTTCCGGGCACCCTTGCCACATAAACTTGTACTTGTACATACGAGTAATAGTTCATCTGATTTTTGAATGCTCGTTTCCAGGTCATTTCCCGAGGGACACCTGCCTCCATCAACAGAAATTAGCAACGTTGAGCCCGATTCATAAGAACTGTGTCAAAACTGACCAGTTAGCCTTCTTCCCATCAAAAGTGAGCCGATGGAATCGATACCTGCAGGAGATGGAATCATCTTTTATCGGATTCTCTGATGACCAAAGAAGAAGAGTATAATTTTCGGGCACAGGAGGTTGAAGTGGCCAAAGGGCACACAAAGCACCTCGACGTGAACAACAGTGCGGATCAAATTCTGCGGCCTTGAGATGTATGAAAACGTACCGTTTCAACACAATGGGAATTTCTCTTGGGGATTGTCAAAAAAAAAAGAAGAAGAAGAAGATGATCTGCATTCGAATAAAACATCGAATCCAAATCGATCAATTTGTTTTCATTGCTTTTTACACGACCCTCGTACAATGGGCAACTATGGAAAGCCCTTCGTATGTATCTATTGTGTAATCACCAAACCTCCCCCTCGGGTATGCCGCGAGTATCCTCACTCCCCAAACACACCCGCAGCCTCTTGATGCCAGCACGAGTTATCTGTTGGCAATCGTACAGCTCAACACGCTGGAGTGAAGTGCAGGCCTGAAGGTGCTCCAGCGATCTGTCCGTCACTAATGGGCAGTTGTCCAGCTCGAGAACGTGCAAACGGTCATGTGCACACGCGCCGTGTCCCAGATGCTGGATTCCCTCGTCGGTGATAAGCTCACAATGAGACAAGCTCTGCAGGTACAAGGAAGGGGGGGGGAATAAATAAAATAAAATAAAAACCCAAGACAAGCTTCCTGGTTCCACAGGAATACTCAACAGTGATGCCGACGAATACATTTAAAATCCACGGCTTCTGAGACATCCCGACTTATACAACGGTTACCTGCCAGGAAGGACACAAACGAATGAATAATTTAAATGTTTACATCACACAATCGAGTGATGAACTTGCTTAATACTTCATACATCTTTCATGAATTCCCATTTCCTTTTTGAAGACCATGTAACTCGACACACCTCCATCCCGATGTCAATCAATACCTTCCCCCCCCCCCCGCCCCCTGAGTCCAATCATCATGCTCACCTTCATTCCTCCTCCCTTTTCTCTCACCTGCGGAACCAACTGCCTGTATCGTCATATCGTGCTCTCCTCTTGAGTACTTCAACAGTGCAGCTGATCACCATGTGGTCTCTCTCTCTCATAATCACCACTGAACATTTGTACACTCACTGACCCCCCCTGCCAAATTTCTCTGCCTGACACTCCCCTCTCACATTATGATGCATTTGTGTGTTCCTGAGTGCTCATTTCTCTCCAGAACACAGCCCCTCTCCTTTCCATCGGTTTACTTATAGCCCAAAATCATTTAGCTCATTCATGAGTGATACATGCAAGCCAACAGTTTATGAAATTCTAAAGCCAACCCACGATCGTAGCCGGCGGCAAGTTCCGGCAAGGCCACGATCATGGCCGGTGGAACGTTCCTGCGAGGTTACGATCGTGGCCGGTGGAACGTTCCCGCGAGGCCACGATCTTGGCCGGTGGAACGTTCCCGCGAGGCCACGATCATGGCCGGTGGAACGTTCCTGCGAGGTTACGATCGTGGCCGGTGGAACGTTCCCGTGAGGTGACGATCGTGGCTGGTGGAATGTTCCTGCGAGGTTACGATCGTGGCCGGTGGAACGTTCCCGCGAGGCCACGATCGTGGCTGGTGGAATGTTCCTGCGAGGTTACGATCGTGGCCGGTGGAACGTTCCGGCGAGGTTACGATCGTGGCTGGTGGAACGTTCCCGCGAGGCCACGATCGTGGCCGGTGGAACGTTCCTGCGAGGTTACGATCATGGCCGGTGGAACGTTCCCGCGAGGTTACGATCGTGGCCGGTGGAACGTTCCCGCGAGGTTACGATCGTGGCCGGTGGAACGTTCCCGCGAGGTTACGATCGTGGCCGGTGGAACGTTCCCGCGAGGTTACGATCGTGGCCGGTGGAACGTTCCTGCGAGGCCACGATCGTGGCCGGTGGAACGTTCCCGCGAGGTTACGATCGTGGCCGGTGGAATGTTCCCGCGAGGTTACGATCGTGGCCGGTGGAACGTTCCCGCGAGGCCACGATCGTGGCTGGCAGCACACAAGCAGTTAATTTCTCCATTTCAGTTTGTCAGATCACACATGGTGAGGAAACACAATGATATCGACAATTGTCCTCTCCATGCGTTGTGTACTGCCTTCATCATGTATCTGTTGGTCAAGTGTATAAAAAGAAAAAAAAAAAAATGAAATGATGAAAAAAAAGCAGAAATGGAAGAATAAATAACAGCCAACAGGCAGAGCAACAGGAAATACAAGAATGCACAAAGCAGTTGGTAATGCAGTGAAGAGAAGCACGATAGTGTCAGGTTGGAGGTTTTATCCAAAGGGAGAGGGGTGGGGGGTCGAGCTGGAATCTCCACTCCCTGTGTGTTAGGAGTTCGCAGCCACCTACAGGATGTTGTTCGATGAGAAGGTGGTAATGAGTTGTTTCGGAGGGTCACAATTGTGGTTCATGACAGGATATTGAAACGTCACGAGGATAATTTGTACTATTCCATGTTATGTCGAATTCTTGTGCAACATTACAGCTCCCGGTGGGAGACGGCAATTTCGAGATTCTGCCTGGAGTGAAACAAGCAGCAGTTGTGATCATTAGCAAAACGGAACTGCAGAAGGTCACATGGTTAAAGGAGGTTTCGCCATCAAATGAGCTGGAAACCAGCATTTCATTCACACCTGAAATGAAATCAAGTACCGCGAAGTCTCCAAAATATAACCCACAGTGGAACAAAAGGCAATTGCAATGAGAATAGTTTACCATTCCCTCCATGTTCCACACACGTCATCCACCATTCGTTTTTCATTTCCTCAGATCACTCAAGTGCTGCCGGAGATGAACGAGATTTCAAACGGATAAATGTGTGAATACAGGTGCAGATGTCATGAAATGATGGTGCATCTTCCTTAACGATGGATGTGCTTCCTCTTTTCGGGTTTTACAGTACAAGTCCCCTTACTCGGAACTTCCGACCATTAGCCTCATCACACCTGGTTGCCAACCTATGGTTATCATTCAAATGCTGAGCATCAAGCAAGTGCCATTTATCAGCGGGTACCATTAATGAAGTCTTTGGAACGACTCGGCCGGGGTTCAAACCGCCGACCTCCCAGACTCAGGGTGAACCGTCTAACCATGACACCACCGAGTCGGGTATCACCGCACGAGTGAGACAAATGCGCGTGCAAAGTCAGGAAATACGTGAAAAACATGGTTGCCTCAAACTTTCCTTTCAAATTTTGGACAATGTAAACGGCAGATCGACGACCTGAAACCACCCTCCGATACGGATGATTATTAACAGCAACACAATGATCGACATTTTTTCTGACCAGCACTTGCAGCCGAGGGCAGTGAAGAGAGAGTTGCAAAAGCGTGGAGTCTGTGATCTGTAAGAAATGAGAGAGAGAGAAAAAGGAAAATGAATAGAACCGCTCCGCACATCATATCAAGGCCTTCAGTGATGGGAAAGTTTCAGTTAATCAATCGATTTAAAGAGCATTTCATGGAATTAAAAAAAAAAAAGGTTCATTGTGTTGCACTCTTGGTTTCACTCAGAAACGAAGCTCTGAGCGACTTATACCGCCCACCGCAAAATTGTGGTGCAGCACCGGGCGCCCAAGGTTCAATTTGTCTGAAAAAGAGTGTAAAATATCGCTTGTGAAATGAAACTTGGCATCGGCATGACTCATGCCTGTACTCCGATAACTTGCTCATGGAAGAGCGAGAACACTGAATGGATCAAGATGCAATGGGACAAAACGAGCAGTTGGAGGTGGGGGGAGGGGGGGACACCAACAGCAGAGTTGAAGGAAAAAATATAGATAAACATGGACAAGGAATGGGTTGGACAGGATGGATACAGAAGGAAACTTCTCCCCCCTCATCACATATTCTCTCCGTCTCCCCCTATCCCCACACAAAACCTTCGCTCATGTTGCTTTAACCGCTCATAAATGGAAGCAAGCACATGGGCCTGGATTGAAGTGAATGTTTATGATATATATATATATTTTTTTTTTTTTTTTTTAAACTTTTCTTGGATACGGAGTTGATGTTTGCAGATTTGTATATTCACAGTGGAAAATATCAATCCACAGCTTCTTCAGAAATCTTCGACTGACAAAGTCCAGACCGATCTCAATTGAGCATAACAAACCTGAGCGCCGAGCACACAAGTTTTGAAAAAAATTCTAAACCACAACACCGATGGCTCATCATAAACATTTGAAAACGATATCACGTGAGTACATCACGTGATGCATAAAACCTTTCGGTGCCCAAATAGCACATTTCCAAATCTCAACGTACCTGGATACATTCCTCGAGATCCATTTTCTCCAGCTCGTGACAATTCTAAATGCACGCACACAACGGCAACACGCAAAAAGTCATGGCCTTGTCGACGAACGCCAAATAGCTGGTTGGCAATTGGGTGTGTGTGAAGCTTTAAACGAAGTTTGAAAATGCAACAAATATGTTCAGGGTCGATGAAAGCATGAGGGCAGACATTGGTCCACCAATCAGGTTTGAGAGGCTCGTAAATCCCCCCTATTTATTTGAGACCCCCCCCCCCATGTTCAATCTGACCCAAGAACCTAACCCCCTTTTTCCCATTAAACAAGGTATCCATAGTCACAAATTCCTGATTTGTGAGGTTTTCCAGGAACGTAACCCTCGAACCCTGTGCGCTTTGTGCTTTGAGTATCTGTGCTTCGAGTTCGGGAGGCGGCCTCCATCTCTATTTGACAAAGGGATAATGCACAAGAACACCAAACGTGCCCTCACAAACATCTTGAAATCAAAGGTGAACGTTCATCTGGAAATTCCCCAGAGTGCCAATTCATCCTTGATGGAGGTCATCTGATGCAGAGCGTGCCTTGGCTAAATGACGCCACATATAACCAGGTGTACAACACATACGTGGCATATGTTCTCAACATTTATGGCCCTGAATCCATGATAGTTTTCGATGTGGTTTCACAATGTCCACCAAAGCAGCAGAGCAGCAACACCGAGCAAACCCAGAATGCCTCTACAGACATCATCTTTGAGCTTCGTACGACGACGACCACGCCTCTCAAAGCTTTCTTGACAAACCGCAAGAACAAAGAAAGGTTCATCACCAAGTTCGAGGGCAATGGTGCGGCAAGCAAGCAGAGCACTGCAGATGCTGATTACCTTACTCCTCAAACTGCAATGACAACTGCAGTGGATGATCAAATCAGACCTGTTGTGGTCGTAGCCACTGACACAAATTTATTGGTCATGCTCACTGTACAGGCCACAGCTGGTACGGACCTGCATATGCTCTTCAGACTCAACACACGATCTGTTTACAGCTTTCAGGAAATCCAGAAATCCATCAGTTCCACAGTGAAGGCCCATCTCGTGTTCATACATGCCATTACCGTTTGCAACATGGTTTCAGCCCTCCGCAACATGGAGAAAAACAAGGAATTGACCATTTTTGATCGTGGAGTGGAGGACTTGAGGGGGAAGAGGGGGGTTCTGAATCCATTTTCTCAGCCGGGCTCGACTCATGTTGAAGTTGCATGCATAAGTGAGCTATTTCTCCGAAAGTTGGATGGGGCAGTTTGGTGTACCTCTCTCGACAAGCGTAACATACGGTACATGAGGCGAGTCAGCAGAACCGCAGTCTACTCATCTGAGTTCCAACTGGAAAGCTTGCCCCTAACTTCAGCGACTGCAAAGTACCAATCCTACAGAGAATACTCAACAGTGCAACAATGGTTGGGCAATGAGTTGTCTTCCACTGAGTGAGTATGTTACATCTTCCGGTGGCATTAGTTTGTTACATGTTCCATTTTCTGCGTCTGGCATAACTCAAGATATTGTTACGGTTGTGGGAGGAGATGGAAAAATATAAGAGGGAATATAGCATTGTGTAGAGTTTGCTTGGTCCGTGGACGTGTAGGAGGCATCTCCATGTAACTAAGTTAGGGAACCTGTGAGCTTAGGTGTTATGCGTCACCACACGAGGGGTGGTGTCGTGTTTATTAGCCGAGGGAGTAAGAATAAGTTCCCCAGAATGTGATTGCCCTCTGTGATTTTTCACGGTGTTTTTATATTTCAAGATCGGCAGTAACGGTGAGGAAGGCGTCCCTGAAACCGCAACAAACAGGCAGAAAGCCACGCCTTCAAAGGTTGACAACAATCGAAGTTATGCCCCCGAGGGTCGATTGGTGGGCGTGACATTAGAAGCTCGCCGAGCAGGAGAAGCCCCGCCATCCCAGGTTTGGTGCGAGCAGGCCACGCCTCGGAGGGGAAGATAGATAGGATAGATAGGACAGAGGAGATAGGCGGAAGACCGCACACAGGGAGGGACGAGGTGCATTGTTTGGAGATGCGAGAGCGGAGGTTGAGCGCACACCGAAAAGGACGACACGACGATTGAATTAGCGTTGAGGTGGTTTGGCTCACGTGGTGAAGTAAGATGCTGGCTTTTTGCTTGTGGTCGGGTCGATGAGGACAATCAGAGCACCCGAAGCCATTATACTGGGGCTTTGAGCCTTTATGTGGAGTGCTGCTCGCGGGTTTCCTGGTGTGCGTTCGTCCCGCTACGAGAGAAGCACCTCAATTCCAGTTCCACAAGGATCAGCTCTGGGCCAAGCTAAGCAAAAGGAATAGTTTGGAGAGAAGGTTTTTCTTTTCATTTTGCGTCACCTTGGTCTGTATTTGAGTCTGTGTACGAGGCCTCGACCGTCGCATTGATTTATTTCATATTATTATCATTTCCTTTTGAAATTATCTTCCTTTTCTAAATATTTGTTTATGTTCATTAAATGTATTCCTTTTAAGAGGTCGTATCTGTGCATACGTCAAAGGGCGGAGGAGCTCCTTGTGAGCCAACGGCCATCCATATCTAGTGCCCAACTGTGTCTGCGGACGTCCTCCTGCAGTTGGGTCACTCCTTATTAGGAGGTTGGTGGCAGGATTTGCACTCCGGCCACCGTAAAACCCTTCATTCCGCAAAACGCAAAAACGCAAAAAAATCTGAAAACCCACTCCGTGGGAGTACCTCCTGTGCAGCTTCCCTTCGCAGGGCAGCTCACCGGATGACGGGATTGGGGCAAAGCCTTCGGGACCCCCAATCTTTGTAGGAGGGAAATCACGGGGTAACATCCCTGGGTCAGATTGCGGGAGAGTGTGTCGGAGTGGTGCTGAGGTGTCGTCCACCAGACGGCGGTCTCCTTGGGTTAACCTGAGGCGGTCCCTTCGGGTGGGTGCCTGGAATGTCCTATCCCTAAGAGAGGATGATCACCTGTCTCTGTTATCATCTGAGCTCAAGCGTTTGGACATCGGGATTGCAGCTCTCTCTGAGGTTCGGAGACCGGATTGCGGCGAGATAATGGTGGATGGTTACACCTACTATTGGTCTGGTCGCTCTGATGGTTACCATACCCAAGGAGTTGCTGTAGCTGTGTCCAATAAGCTGACCCCAATGATAATTGAGGTAACACCGGTCAATGAGCGTATTATGAGATTAAGGATTCGTCACTCCTCAGGTGTCATTTCCCTGGTCTCTGTTTATGCTCCGACTGAGGCGAGTGATCTCACCGTGAAGGATGCATTCTATGCCACACTCGAGTCTGTGGTTGATCAGTGCCCCAGACGAGATACACTTCTGGTCTTGGGGGATTTCAATGCATCGACTGGAACTGATAGGGATGGTTATGAGGTGTGTGTTGGTCCCCATGGGTCAGGAACTATGAACCAGAATGGCACTAAGTTCCTTGACTTTGCAAGAAGTCATGAACTTAGGGTGGCTGGTTCATGGTTTCAGCGCCCACAAGCTCATCGCTGGACTTGGTATTCCAACGCTGGCGGTGTGGCAAAGGAGATTGACCATGTCCTCATTGACGGTCGTTGGAGGATGATCCAGAACTGCAGGGTCTACCGGAGTGCTCAGTTCCTCAATACTGACCACAGGCTTGTTGTAGCAACTCTAAAGCTGCACCTTAAATTCTGGAGAATGGTACCATCCCAGCCGAGGCTGGATGTTGCCAAGCTCAGGGATGAGAGAGTAGCTGAGGAGTTTGCGAACAGGCTGAGTGGACACTTGGGGGGTCTGGGTGCTTTGGGGGGTCCTGAAGAGTTGTGGAGCGCCTTCAAGACCACCGTCCTTGATGTTGCCGGTGGATGCCTTGGAGCTCACCGCAGGGCAAAGAAGAATTTTGTCTCTCAAGGGACACTGGATCCCATTGACCAGAGTCGCAGGGCCAGGCTGAATGGCAGATCTGAGCTGTTCAGGGAGCTGAGGCGTAAAACTGTACGTGCACTGAGGGTGGACAAGGAGGCCTATGTGCGAGGAATCTGTGAGGGGTAGAGCTTCACCTGTGGACAGGTGATTCTCGTCCCGCTTACAGGGGAATTCGCGCATTGCGTTCATCCAAGCCCATCCCTCGGAGCACTACAGTTCGAGCAGAGAGTGGTAGGGTCTTGACAGAGGAGTCTGAAGTGAAGGCCCGCTGGGCCGGTTACTTTGAGCGGTTGTACCAGGCTGATCCCCCAACTGTCGAGTTGGACGTCAAGGGTGTTACAATCCCTGTTGCTGACCCTCGAATCAACTGTGGTCCACCTTCGCTTGTGGAAACACGGGCTGCGGTGAACCAGTTGAAACGGGGAAAAGCTCCAGGGATCTGTGGCATCCATGCCGAACTTCTCAAGGCTGGTGGAAATGCTGCACTCGTGTCGTTGCATGCAGTTTTGTGCTCTGCCTGGAACACAGGCATCATCCCAACTGACTGGAAGAGGGGCCTTGTTGTCCCTCTCTGGAAAGGGAAGGGTGATCGCCAAGATTGCAACAACTACCGAGGGGTGACGCTGCTCTCAGTGCCGGGCAAGGTCTTTGCTCGGATAATTCTCGATAGGGTTCGCCACCATCTGCTTGAGCACCAGCGTCCAGAGCAGTCAGGCTTTACACCAAAGAGGTCAACGATTGACCGTATCCTTGCACTTCGTGTCCTCACCGAACGCAGACGAGAGTTTCGGCAGTGGCTGCTTGCAGCTTATGTTGATCTCTGTAAAGCGTTCGATTCAGTGAATCGGGATGTCCTCTGGAGGATTCTTGGTCTTCGTGGGGTGCCACCGAACCTGATCGATCTGATGTCTGAACTCTACTCTGGTACTGAGAGTGCTGTGAAGTGTGGTGGTACCATCTCTGACTTATTTCCAGTTGTTACTGGAGTTCGTCAGGGATGTGTACTTGCCCCCACACTTTTCAGCACTTGTATGGACTGGATTCTAGGGAGGATGTCGGAGAGATCAAGTTGCGGTGCGTCGTTTGGGAATGTCAAGATCTCGGACCTTGATTTTGCAGATGATGCAGTCATCTTTGCGGAGACTTTAGACATCCTCTTGGGGGCCCTCGAGGTGCTGAATGAGGAGTCGGAGCCGTTGGGATTTCGGGTTTCTTGGGTCAAAACTAAGATCCAGGCTTTCGGTGACATCTTGGATGCTGCTGTCCTGTCTGTGTCTGTTTGTGGTGAGGATGTTGAGGTCGTGGAGAGATTCACTTACCTTGGCAGTGAAATTCATGTCTCTGCTGGTTGCGAGTCAGAGGTCAATAGACGTCTGGGTCGGGCCTGGGGAGTCATGGATTCACTGGATCATGGGGTGTGGCGCTGCCGGTACTTGTGCGGGAGGACGAAAGTCCGAGTCTTCAGGTCCTTGGTACTTCCAGTCTTGCTCTATGGGTGCGAGACTTGGACACTGACCAAGGATCTGAGACGGAGACTTAATTCCTTTGGTACCAGGTGTCTTCGGAGAATCCTTGGCTATCGCTGGTCGGATTTTGTGTCCAACGAGCGGTTGCTGAGAGAGACTCGGATGAGATTTGTTACCTGCATAGTGCGTGAGCATCAGTTGCGGCTGTATGGACATGTGGCTCGTTTTCCTGACTCTGATCCTGCTCACCAGATTCTCTCAGCGAGGGAGTCTCATGAGTGGAGGAGGCCAGTGGGTCGACCACGTGCCTCATGGTTGCAACAGGTTGACCATCATCTCAAGGAGATGGGGATGGGCCTGGCATCTGCCTGGGGGATGGTCAGACGGAGGCCCCTGGAGTACCGGCGGAAAGTGGACGCAGCGACGTGCTGTTCTGGCACATGCTCCCATACCTGACCTGACCTGTATCTGTGCATCCGTTCCATTCCCCGTGCTCCTCCGCCCGTCCGCCGTTGTCCTCCGCCATGCCCTTAGAGCACGTGTTAAAATCTCCGAGGATCAACGTGTCCGCCTCCTATAATAAGGAACCGCTCGGCAGTCCTGGGGGGCTGTGTCTGTGTTAACCGCCCGGCACCACAACTTGGGTCGGGGAGTTAACCTGGGCCGGCCACCTCCGCGACAATATCTTGTTTGATTTTCCAAATTATACCACAAATGTAATCCTCAAATTGAAATTATGAGGGTTCCTTTGAATTCCCCATACCCCCAAAAAATCAGTCGAGACCTCAAAATCATCTTCCTATGACAAGTGATAACAAAGTTATGGCTCTTGTATTGTTTTCCTGACATTCACAAATTGTGAGTGGCCATCTTGGATTCTAAGTTTTCCTCAAGTGGGATTGTTGGGGACTTTACTCCACGGTGTTAGGTCGACATCAAAGCAACTTTCCTGAAAAAAAAATGAATAAATTAGCTTTCAACATTTTTTTCTTTTTCTCGGTTTAAATTCATGCACTTGTGCGACTGGGCCAATGATTCTTTTTCTTCTTATAAAGTTCTGTCAGTCCCATTTCTTGGAGACCGCTTGCACCGACTAACTTGAAACTTCACGCGATTGTTCCTCGTACTCAGACGCATATCCTTAAATTAACCTGATCGGTCGAAAGGCTTGGCGGCCACCTTGGTATTCCATTTCGTTTTTCTCTCGAACAAATTAAAAACATCTCCAGAAATGCTGAAAAACCAATCAATGTGAAACCTCACATCACTCATGGGATTCTGTGTGCAGCCTGTGGCTGCTGGTTTGCATCGTTGCTGGGAGTGCGACAGTGTGGCTGATGTCCTGTAGGTTCGGGCAGGAATTTTGTTTCGGGTGCCAGTGATAGCTCACCTACTCTTGATGAAGGACACAGTGGGACCTTTAACGTCCACAAAGTAATGTCAGCAGACGAAACGCCAGTTTAACGTCCATCCGAGGGACGACACATACACGTTGATGAATCACCCTGCCTATGAAACACTGGGATGACAGTTTGTAGCTGGGTCGGGATACAAACCCAGGTGAGACAGCTGAGAGGTGAGTGTGCGTACCTCCATGTCGAGGACATCCTACCAACCAAATCCCACGTTCATCATTGAAGGACCAGGGGGCCTTAGGTTTCCGAATGAAATTAATCTCCAAATAAAATCGCCAGCATGGGCCAACTGCTTTTCTACATTGAGAAGTTGTTAGACACTTAACTTCTTTGTCAGTAAGACTATTGTATGTATCAAAGGATCATCATAACCGAGTGACATCGTCCACGGATGTGATAAGAGCGGTCATTGAACTTTTGACAAGCTGAAATTACAACTTCGTGGAGTTCACTTTGTTCGATTCCTCGACGTACAAACAAAATTAATGATGGTAACTTCAAATAAATACGAGATTTTGGGTGCAATTCGCAGGAAATTGATACGTTATTGTATTTCGGCCCCCACTTATACCCCAACCCCAACACTTTGTTTCCCCAAATCCATAACTGCTTCATGACTCGTCATAGATTCCCCACTGTTAAGTGCAACTTGCATCAAGCGCAGGTAAAAGTTGTCGACAATGAACGAATCTGCATCAACGTTGTCTGACTGATGGTGGCTCAACTATGGATCGTACAGCTGGAGCTCGGTGTGCCCTTACTCTGACATAACTACTCAATTGATACCTACAAAACGTAGCACTCACGACTTACCCTTGCCAGAACCTGAAAACCTGCATCAGAGAGCTGCGAGCAACCAGCCACCTCCAGGATCCTGCACAGAACAACAGACAAACCACATTCAAATTAGGCATGGTGAATGCACCATAAACCTTTTATTCTTTGGTCCTTTCTTCACCGATTGGTGTGATCATTACGACCCGTTTGCTGCACTTGACATTGTGAGTGAGATGCAGCATTCACTCAACTGTCAAATTCAACTGTGTGCACGACAAAGGCTCAGCATTAAGATGAGTACAAAAGCCTCATTAGGCCCAAGTCAGAATCAAAGACTGTCCAACATTTTTTGCACAGAGTGAGGAAATAAAATAAAGAGAACCAACTAAAGTTTGAATGAGCCTTGACCACTGAATAAAGTCCTCAAAGTCTTTGTGCGTGCGTGCGTGCATGCGTGCGTGCGTCGCTTCATTCTAAATGGTTCCTGCTATTGGAGAATAAAAAATAGGATTGTACGTGCTGAAGCTCATCTGGATCAGGAGTAACAGTCCCTTAACTTCCACCCACCGCACCCCCCCCTCCACAGACCCCTCAGACCCTGATGTTTTTTTTTATGCCGTGAGCAAACTTTGGTACATCATGGGTGATGGGGGCTGTGGTCAAGTTTCATCGAAATTGCGTGTAGTTTTGGAGAAGAGAGCAAATACCTTTTTTGGGGGGGGGGACAAGACCCCCCAGTAAACCCCTTTAATGAGTGCAGATTTTTATGCAGTCACTACGCTTTGGTATGTCATGGGTGATGAAGGTTGTAGTCAAGTCTCATCAAAATCGTGTGTTTGATTCAAGCGATGACTGAAGTGTTTACTGACCGAGAGACACTGCTCAATCGCATAAACTCACCTGACTGAAGTCCAGGTGAGCTAAAAAAAAAAAATATATATATATATATATATATATGGTGCCTTTGGAAAGGGAATAATCGATTTAGTTGAAACATAAATCTGTGTCTGTTTAATCTTAAGGATGTCCCTTTTCAAAGCCCATTTCCCTGGATCGATGAAGAATAAGCGGGACCTCGAGCTTTAATGTCGCGGTTTAAACGGTAAAACTTATTATTTTATAACAACAGGAACCCGTTCGAAAGACATGGCAGGAGCACACAAACTACAATAACAACTACAACAATTACGTGTTATAAAAGATCCTTTTTGTTTTATTTCATTCGACGTCCTCATTGATCGTCACAGACAGACAATGCAAAATGTTTGTGAAGTTCAACTTGCTGTGTTTTGATTAAACCCGAACAGGAGGAACGGCAACTACCCACAAATGGATGGAGGGATCTAGGAAGCTGAATTTGGGGAGAAAAGTGAAGATATGATTT
Organism: Eptatretus burgeri; assembly: GCF_056783735.1. Classification (NCBI taxonomy): domain Eukaryota; kingdom Metazoa; phylum Chordata; class Myxini; order Myxiniformes; family Myxinidae; genus Eptatretus; species Eptatretus burgeri. Next base: position 136,674,960 of record NC_140964.1, read on the forward strand.
GGCAAAAACGCTATTTTTTTATCTTTAGCTCACCTGTTCGAAGAACAGAGAGCTATAGCGATACCCCCGGCGTGAGCGTGAAAATGTTAAAGTTTTTGGTGCAAGTTATTTTTTAGAAGCTTGCCATTCATTTAATATGTGTACTAGGATGCTGATATTTGGCATGGAGGTTCCTTCGGGGTATATTATTGGTGTAGTGAAGTTGAAATAGAAAAAAAAAATTCAATTTTTAAAAAAATTTTGACCTGTTTTGAACTTAACTTTTTTGTAGCACATCAACGTTAAAGTTTTTGGTACAAGTTATTTCGAAACTTGCCATTCATTTAATATGTGTACTCGGATGCTGATATTTGGCATGGAGGTTCCTTTGGGGTATATGATTGATGTCGTGAAGTTGGAATTTAAAAATAATTTCAAATTTTTTAAATTTTTGACTTGATTTGAACTTAACTTTTTTGTAGCACATCAACGTTAAAGTTTTTGGTGCAAGTTATTTCGAAGCTTGCCATTCATTTAATATGTGTACTAGGATGCTGATATTTGGCATGGAGCTTCCTTTGGGGTATACTATTGGTGTAGTGAATTTGAAATAAAAAAAAAATAATTTCAATTTTTAAAATTTTTGACCTGTTTTGAACTTAACTTTTTGGTAGCACATCAACGTTAAAGTTTTTTCCTTTCTAATGTTTTTATCTACCACACTATTTTTTACTGATTACAAGAAACAAATACATATATTGCTTTAAAATTATTTGGATCAGACTTCACTGCAATGCTTTATAAAAAATATGATTAGACTAGTCTTTTAAAAACGATAAATGTATAAACAGGCGAGCATTGGGTGGCTTTGACACCAACTTTCTGGTTTGATGAAGCAATTAATTGCATTATGACTTAATTATTATATTTCCCATCCTGGCAATATCTCAGGCACCATATGAGCTCGGAAGCTGATATTTGGACTTGACAGCGATCAAGTGATTTGGCGATAGAGTATTTTTGATTAATCAATTAATTGATTAAATACTTAATTATTATCTATTTATTAATTGCTTATCTCGTTTATTTCTCATCTTGGCAATATCTCAGGCACCATTTGAGCGAGAAAGCTGATATTTGGACGTGACAATGACCAAGTGATTTGGCTATAAAGAGTATTTTGCACTTATTGATTACTTACTTAATTATTATCAATTTATTAATTGCTTATCTCGTTTATTTCTCACGCTGGCAATATCTCAGGCATATTTTGACCGAGGAAGCTGATATTTGGACGTGACAATGACCAAGTGATTTGGCTATAAATGGTATTTTGGATTTTTTTGTTAATCAATCAATTCGTTAATTATATTCATTTTTGGACTAATTATTTAATTTTCAAAAAGTTACAGATTCGGATGAAACAGTGGTGGTTTAGGTCTGCTATTTGGCAAATGATTGAGAAATTAATTATTTAATGATTATTATTTATTTCTTTTAATTATTGCAATTAATCTATTATTGTACATTGCTTCCTCCCAATTCCGACTCGATGTGCTGCAAGGTGGCATCGCCAGGCGCCGGAGGATTGTTATAATTTATTTTTTTTCATGGGGGCAGTGTACTTTGAATGTACCACTACTTGTACATTTTGAGGTCAAAAGGTCAACATAAGCCAAAGGTCAACAACTTCGGTCAGATTTATAAGAACATCAATTTTCATCTGATTGCCTTGAAATTTGAAGATAATTTGCACATCAGGTCACGACAATGACGTCTTTCTTGTTACATGGCAAAAAAAACATGTTTAACACTGGGTTATTAAAAAAAAAAAACTAAAATGACCACCAGCATACCAGTCAGCCAACTTTTAACAGATCGCAAAATAAAGTGAGGGGCACATGTATGCCATCATGTACTGTGTTTATGTCAAGTTTGAACAAAATTAGACCATGCATGTTTAGTTAAATGATTGGGAAACGTTTAAGTAAAAAAAAATTGCCACCATCGGCCATTTTTGATCTGATCTCAAAAATAAATGATGTGCATATGTAAGCCATCATTCGTTATCAAGGTGCCAAGTTTGAACAACATCGGAAAATGCGTGTCTGAGAAATGGCTGTGGACGTGCTCAACATCGGGTGTTTTTTTTTTTTTACAACTAAAATGGCTGCCGTCGGCCATCTTTGATCGCACCACGAAACAAAATGATGTGTTGATGTATATCATTTTTGCGTTGTCTTTGTGCCAAGTACGAATAAAATCGGTCCATACATGTCCGAGGTGTGGTTGCAGAAGCACACATGCGCACGAAAATAGAGACCAAATCTTTCAGCCCCCGTTTCGGACGAAGTCCAATGGGGGCTAACAATGTATGGACATGACGAGCATCAATAAGAAGGGAAAGAGCAGAAGAAGAAAAGAAAAGAAAAAAAAAACGCTGTCCGTTTGTGATGTGAAGAAGAAGCAAGACATCGAGCATTTCGCCTTCGGAGGACATTTTTCCGTTCAAAATTGTTCGTCGGCAATAATGATAATAGCATTACAATATTATTAACGTTATTACAAAATAATAATGATGATAATAATGATATGAACAATTATAATCATGAAAGATGATAACAGGACCAAACCTAAAACAACATCGCCTAACTGAGTGAGAAAAATTGATAATCAAGGCAAAAATGACTGAATACAAATGTAACTCAACCGTGCAGAATGTTGCACACATACACATACACATACACATGCACATAACCTCCCATCCCCCGGCTCCCTAGAGCTCCCATAGGGAGCGGGTGTTTCTCGTGGAACGAAAGCACAAAATAATACAGGATGACATCGAAACAAAGCCAAAGTCTGAACTGTGACAAAACTGTGGAAACAATTGAGTTTTCAATTTTACTTTTGGACTCGACACACAGCATTGTTACCAAATGTTCAATGGAAATGAAGCCATAAGCCTTTGGACATGAAACAAGCACCTGTGAATGAATGAAGTCCTCACCTGAGCCGAAGGCAGTTGTTTCCCAAAGCGGTCAGCAGTGCATCGGTGAGCAGGGTACAGCTCGACACAGACATGGACTGCAGTTTGTGACAACCCCGGCAAACGGGAATGAGGCCTTCATCAGAGACGCGCTTCAAGGAAGGACCAATGGGAGATCAAAATGAGTCGGGAGACAGATTAGAGATGGAGTGAAACAGGTTAGAGTTTCAAAAACAAAACATACATCGTGATGGTAGTGAGTGGTGGAGCAGGATTAGCACCAATTTTACCGAGCAGTTTTGCAGGTTGAGCGTGCTGAGCTCCGGACAGTAGCGGCCAATGTGTCTGAGTGCAGTATCATTCATCTGTGAAGGGCAGAAATCATTTGTTTTAATCTTCTTTGGGTAGCGGGTGCATCGAATGAGGACGTACTTGAAGTCCATCACTTGCTATGCAGGAATAAAAGTGTGCCTGATGACCCTGACCCTTAAACGCAAACACTGTTCCACCACCACGAGGGAGTGACCAACTACCTGGAGAACCACAAAATTTAGTTTGTCATTTCAATAGAAACTATAGACAGCTTTGAAATAAAAAAATGTTTATCAAATTATAGTATTTATAGCATCCTGTAACCAAGAAAGCGTTATCAAACTACCTTGCTCACCTTATTAAACAATGAGGGGTCAGGCCGATATCATGACCAAATGCCATATCGACCGTTCATATTTGCCAGTCAGCTAGCCAGCCTCGACAGCACTATGGTTCTATCTGGTGATTCTTGAATCTCCGGACAGAAGCATGCAATTTCCCACACCACGGATACAAGCCGCACGCACTTCCGAACAAAAAGTGGCCGTGCCGGGTCTTGCCTGGAGGCAACCCTTGAGCAGCAAGGCCTTGAGATTCGGGCACTCGCGCACCATCGCCGTGATGCCATCCTCGGTCACTTGGTCGCACCATGACACATTCAGGTGCTCCAGGTTCTTGCATCCCTCACTGTGCCGGAAATGAGGGGCAAAGAGAATCAAACGATTGATTCGAAACCAAGGTTATACATTTCTGGAAAGTTTTTAACCTCAAGTTGATGATAAAATAAATAGCAGCAACCTGGGCCAGGAAACCAAATAGATACATGATGAAAGAATTTGATATTTGGAGCGCATGCTGGGTTTGTGCTGAGCAAGAATTCCACATCTGATATTGCTACCTCAATAAACGACCTAAAACGTCACAGGCTGGAAGGCCTCGTGCGCTTGCCCGTTTCAAAAAATATGTTTCGGGCTGGCTGCAGTGTTCAAATGGCTGGAACATGTATGAAGAGCAATCAAGAATGTGCCCATCGAAATCCAAAGGACAAACATCAGCTGTAGATACGCAACGCCAAATGGAATCAGTGACGCTTGGCGAAACCGATAGGCCATTCGAGCAATCTCTGTGGCATTGGAAAAAAAATTCCGATGCTCCCTCAACATACTGCCACTTGAACCCATGGATGAGCAGGTGCAACAAAGGAAGTCCTATGGTTCGACTCGCAAAAGAATCCTGGAACTGGATATCAGATAATAGTTTCGCTTGCTCGATCAGAGGGCACACAACAAATGAAAGATCAAGTCGGTGGATTTTGTTAGGACGCCGCAAATAGGTCGCAAAAGACATTCCCAATGTCCTCCGAGTTTACCTCAAGGCCTTCAGGGAGTAGTTTGTGATGACCGTGCAGGAGGTCAGGTCAAGATGGCGCAGCTTTGAGCAGAACTTACCCAAACTGCCACAGGTACTGCAAAGAGATGGACAGAAAAGGAGGACATGTGAGGTGTAGCATCTGCAAATAGCCAATGGGATAGGTACCCAGCCAGCACAGGAGAGCAGTGGAATGAGTGAAATATAGCCGTGACTCACTTGTCAGTGATTTTAGTGCAGCCATTCAAGCTCAGCGTCTCAATGTTCCTGCAGTTTTGGGCAAATGTTCTGCACGACACAAGAGAGGAGTGATGACACAAATAAAGGCGGATTCATCGCCATCTGCATTATTACGAGAAAATCTTTTGTTCATTCACTAATAAACCATCCAGACTGATACAACAAAGCAACACAGGAGAATGTCTGCCACCAAGGTATACCAAAACAAACAAAGTTCAACTTTATCCATCAGCTCGATCAGGTTGCATGGGAAGTACAAATGTTTCTCAATGCTGTTGACAAAATTTGAGGACTGAGCTTTCTGTGATTGCAGAGATTAGAGATCATGTCATTACTGTTAAGGTACCAGGCCGAAGAGGGGGACACACTTTCTAGCAGTGCTATGTAACAGTAATAGTGGATGCATTAGACAGCTATTTTGACAAAATCATATACACGATATACACCATATACATACACCCCCGACGGGGGGGGGGGAGGTAGTGGATACCTGGTGCTGCCCGGCTGTGTGAGCTTTTTCCGGCGGTGGTTTCAGGATGTGTTTGACGTTGATGTGATCAAGCTTCCGGTTCCGGTTCTTGAGTAACGGTGGTGTTCTCTCACGGTCTCTGCCGACTTTCTAAAAGATAAGTTCCCCGGTCGTTTTTCGTCGCGTTTTTGTGCTGTTATTGTGTTGTCTGTTTACTGTGTGTTTGTAGTTCGGTTTTGTTTCAAAACTTGTTCTATTTGGTGAGTATTCGTCGGTCTTTTCATATCGGGTTTCCTTGAGGCCTACCTTTTCCTTTGTGTGCACAATCGCATTATTATAGTTTCTATTTATTACCTTCAGATTTTTTTTCACCAAAATTCCTCCACACTTTAAATACCCTCGACTTAATGTCTTCCATACTAATAAATGGCTGTGTGTGCGTGTCCTCCATAACTTCAAAACCATGAAACCTAGCAGCCTGAAACCTTGCATGCATACGAAGAAAACTCCAAGGAAGTGCAAGACCAAAAATTGGGAGTTTGGGTTCATGAAAACACCCCTTTTGAGGATAATTAACGGCCTTAAGTATAATCCTTCATCAGGCGCATCCCCGGTCACCGCTCTCTAAAGGGGCTAAAAGCGTTAGCTAGGTAACTTCGCTGGGGTCTGAAGCCGCCATGTTTTTTGGCCTGCTCAACCATACCTTGACTCGCTGCAGGTCGCAACAATTTCTTAACGATAAAGTTTTGGGTTTTTTTCAATTTCCTCACTCATATTATCGAATGATTCTTCATCAGAGCTATGAATTGCTGTATACATCAATCAAGTCGGTGTTATAGTTTTCAAATTAGGAGCTTGGAGCGATTTCATGCATGACACGATACGATTTTCCACGATCTACTCTAATGGACTAATTAAAGTATATCTTAAAAATATTATTTCGGTTTTGCAGATCGGATATCTTGCGGATTAAACAAGTGTCAAAATCTGGAGTGAAATCTGGCAATTTAAAGAAATAACGAGTTTATGCCTCAGCTGATGTACCTATTTACTTGAAGCAAGCAAGGCTGTGTTCGTTCTTTCCTTCTCCATATACACAAGAAAATATGAAATTTCCAAAGCATGAAACTTATATTTTTTGACTGTTTGGAGAATTATATTGAGTGAGCAAAAGATTTCAGAATGTGCCAAAATTAACCAGCTTCATTGAGCTGTGCGATTTTATGCATTCACTGCTTGACGACACGCCCTGTCCCCCAGAGGGACTGTTCATCCAATGCCTCTGCCAGAACTGTGTCTATATTTTTGGAGGTTTCGCAAGGTGCTCCACAGGGAATCAAAGCAAATCTGGGTTTAAGTCCAGACGGGAGTTTGTCTCTGGACAGCTTTTCTCCGGACGCGTCCGGGTGGTGTTTATGTCCGGACGGGAGTGCGTCTCTGGACGACCTGTCCCCCAGAGGAACTGTTCATCCATAGAGTCTGCCAGAACTGTGTCTATATTTTTGGAGGTTTCGCAAGGTGCCCCACAGGGAATCAAAGCAAATCTGGGTTTATGTCCGGACGGGAGTTTATCTCTGGATAGCTAGTCTCCGGACACATCGGAACGGGAGCTTGTCTTCAATGTGTCTGAGCAGTGTTTGTGTCCAGACGGCTTGGCTCGGGATGCGTCTGGCTGGTTTTGTCTCTGGGTCGTGTTTATCGTATAACCGGTAGAAAATACATTTCAGACTATTTTGTTTCCATCCTCACTGTTATTCGATGCAGAATCATTTTGATGAGACGGTATGAATCGTAATTGACGCTCCACCGCACGTCTGCCTTCCAATTCTCTCACCTCACATTGTCTTCCCTTCCCCCACCCCTCTTTGCTCCCACACCCCTCTTCGCTCCCCCACCCCTCCTTTGCCCTCCACCTCTTCACTCTCCCCTTCACTCTCCCCCCCTCTCTCTCTCTCTCTCTTCCCCCCTCTTTTTCTCCCCCCCCCCCAGCGAAATGATGGGTGATATTTTCAAGTAAAATATATTAAAAACATCAATAAAAATAATTGATACCTTTTCCCTTCTCACCTTATACCCTCCGTAACCACGTGTTTTCTCTACCCCCTCTTCCTCTTCCGATAACTTTCACCGACCAATATAATCTTCCTTCCACCTTAGCCCACCTGCATTCACCATATGCCTTCATGATTTTTTCTTCAACCTTTCCTTTACCTAATCTTTATCAAAATTGTTTTTTTTGTTTTTTTTAAACAGTCTCTTAAAATGTTTCAACTTCTTTCACCCCACCACCTTGAATCTACATCCTCCGAACTCCTCACCTGTTATACCCTGTCCTTTCCCCTCCCATATTGCCCTCATCCTACCTCTGCTCTCAGCACCTCATCACTGTCTGTTTTACTATCAGCTCCTACTCTGGTGTCCCAAACTGTGTGGTGTTCTAACATCTGTGGGCTCCATTCTAACCGAACAGATATGTCACTCTCTCAATCAGTACACTCAACATAACAAACATGCTCTTTCTTTCCTCTCACCAAACCTCCCCCTCTTCCCAAACCCTCAAATACCACAACCAAGTCTCATCACTCCTCTCTCCCATCACCCTTCTGCCCCTTGGCCATGCCTGGTCTCATCATCTCCCCTCCCTCTCAAAGCTTCCTTCTCACCCCTCCCTCTCAAAGTAACCTTCACACACTTCCCTCTCACCTTTCTGAAAAAACTGGCCTCTCACCCTTCTCCCTCCAATCTCCCTCCTCTCTCCTTCTCAAAGTTGCCCCCACCTCTCATCCACAAAGCTGCCTCCTACTCCTGCCCTCTCTCTTCCATCTCATCCCTCCACCTCCTCCAGTCTTCAATTTCCCTCTGCCCCCTCTCTTATTGCTCCCCACTGCACCTCATCCCATCACCACCGAGCCTTTTCTCCTCCTCATGCGGCCCTCTTCCCAAGCTCTTCTGCAATCCCCCTGTTACGGATTAGTAAAACCTATATAAATCTTATATGATTTGGAAAGGTTATGTTTTGTATTAGACATGATTCTGATAATTTGGGGACAAAGGCAACTCGAGTTTCAGTGAATTAATTAAATGAGATGTGAATGTAGGACAAAGGATTTGTGCACAGACATCGGCATTGTGACATCAAGATGGATTGTCAACAGAGCTTTGAAGATGACTGGTGTTGAGGCTGCATGTTTTGACCAATAGGGGCTTTACACTCGTATGGTGACGTGCACGATCTGAGTGAGAGTTTTGTTATGGGAAACGACGTGCTGAACCAATGGCTAAGCTGTGGTCAATCTTTGGATTCAGACAAAGTGTCACCTTGCTTCGAGATTGACCTTGCGAGTTTGCCATAAAAAGGTGAAACGAGGAGCGATCGAGAGAAGGAGAAGCTGATTTGACGTGGAGGTGATCTTTGAGGCAAACCATACATCCAGCTCCAGCAGCGTACGGAGCCTTGGAACGGTGGAGTGCTGGACGTACAGCAGGAGACAGGCAGTGGCGGTATCGTGAGCATTTGCATTGAGCACACGGTGACCACTGACCTGGTCATTGATCCAGTGCACCAAGCTGGTGTACGGCTTCACTCCTGCTGGCAGATCGGTTGTGCTCACGAAAGCCAACACAGCACGCCGGCAGCTTCCCTTTGCAGCAGTGCGCCAAGGTCGTTCCCTCCACCTCATGCCTTCTCTTGGTTTGGCTGGAGAAGCGGTGAGATACCACTCTGCATGATAATTCCCGTGGGGCTCTCTCTCTCTGCACTCAAAGCTGATCACTAATCTGCAAATTTCCTGTGCAGAAGTTTATAGTTACTGATGAATTACTGATTGAATTGAATTGTGATTGCATTACAACTGAATGATAATAGTGCATTTTAACCATCGGTTTAAATAAAATGCATTTTAAACTTCCTTCTGTTGAATGTCGCTGGTTCGGCTGCATGTTTTAACCTGCATTTCACCTGGTTGGTTTTCAAATGATTGAAAAGTTTAAAGTGATCGTTTTTATTGTCTGCCGTGCTACCCCTTGGAACTCAAGAAACACTCCTTTCAAGGTTTAAAGGCCACACATAACACCCCACACTGTGAACAACTCTCCCTACCTCCCCCCTCCTCCCTCAACCTACCCCTCCCCTCCCCTGCATCTAAAGCCAGCTCCTTCCCTCTTCCTTAACAATGTAGACCCCAAAAATCCAGGGCCTTCGCTCTAACCTGACTGGTCTTTCCACGCAGGTTGTCATTGACAAACCAGACATAAACTGCTTCACAGAAACTTTTCTCCTTCAAGATGTCTGACTCCCTCGTTACTCCCTCCTCCCGTGTGACAGACCTGAGCCTCGTCCTGGCGGGGGAGTTGCTCTCTTAATCAAAACTCGATTCCTCACTCTCCATGCACTGCCACCACTCCCCCACACCCCCAGAAATACCTCTGGCCAAGGCTTCCCCTCCTCTACCACCTGATGTTTACATTGTGTTGTACCATCCACCAAACAATGATGACTCCATTTGCACCTCGCTTGCCGAAAACATGGACCAACTTCTATCCTATCCTCTCATCCTCATATGTGGTGACTTCAATTGTCATCATGCCAGTTGGCTGGGTGTGGGTACCTCCCTCACCTGCCATGGCAATTCAGCAAATGATTTCTGCAATTCATTAGGACTGACACAATCGGTCAACTTCCTGGCCTGGATCTCAACCAACGGTACTCTGGATCTCATTTTGACCAATTTCCCTGGAAATATCTGTTCTTCCTCTGCTCCAATCGGTTCAACTGACCACATGCTAGTCAAAGTAGACATCTCTCTGGCTGTTATTAGAGAACCATCTCAGAGCCGTCGAGTCAGGCATTTCACTCAGGCTGACTGGCAGGTCTCCAAGGAACCATCAAATTTCTCGACTGGTCTCCCATCTCTGCTTTCTCTGACATCAACTCCTGCTCGGAATTCTTTCAAAGAAATTTGCTCTCTCTCATGCACAGATTTATCCCATCTTGTCTTCAGTTGTCATAACATTCCTCCTGCCCATGGTACACTGAAGCTTGTGGCAAGGAAGTTCTGAAACTACTTGCCTTTGCGTCCTTCCACAAAGCTCGGAACAAGTGTGTGTGTGTACCCTCAGGAGAGTCAGGAAACAACATCTTTCTAATCTCAAGTCTGAACTCTGAAACCTGTCTCCCTCCACCAAATCCTGGTGGCATCTGTTTAGGTCTGTGTCTGGTGTATGTTCCCCCTCCATCCTCTCCCTTACCTCAAATGGCTGCACAGCTGACATAGCACATGAAAAGGCTGAATGCCGAAACTCCGTGTTTGCTTTGAAATATTGTGTCCCAATCCCATTGCTTTCTGTACCCACCTTACCCAGTCACACCCAGCAGTTCCTGGACTCAGAGTCCTTTTCTCCTGACAAGGTGGACAGCTTGCTGTCAAACCTCGACTCTGATTCTTCAACCGGTCCAGACAGCATCAGCCCACCTGCTTTAAAAACCAGCTCTGCTGCTCTTGCTCACCCTCTCTGTCTCTCTCCACCCCAGCTCTTTTCTCAACAATCCTCTTGAAGAGTTGCTTTCATTCAAGCTTCTGGGTCGCACTAACTGCCATGATCTTTCCTGGGAAAGCCACATTTCCAAGCTTGCCTCCAAAGCCAGTCACCGACTGGGCATCCTCCATCATGCAAAGTCCTTCCTTGGCACACCTGTGCTCCTGACCACGTACAAAGCTTTCATCCGCAGCCGCATGGAGTACTGCTCTCCTCCCTGGGCTGGTGCTCCCGCCTCTCACCTTTCTCGGCTTCACGCTGTGGAAACCAAGGCATTTATGATCATTGGTATCTCCCGTGATGAGGCCGAGTCTTTGGGTCTCTCACTCTCTCACCGCAGGCAGGTCG